>NC_133617.1:291365104-291637604 GCF_048593235.1 Sminthopsis crassicaudata | reverse complement strand
ACAGATAAGTCTTTAAAATGGGCAGTAAGCCAAGCCTCCTAGGAAGGGCCCCTTTGGCTGAGAGGAATCTTGGTATTTATGAAATCTGAAGGTAGAAACTTGAGGGGGTGGTTCAGTCTCTCCTTTCAATTAACTCTTTCTTATTCAGCCCATTGTTTTGCCTTACCTAATTATAGTGCTTTCTGAAAGAACAGTAGTTCAAAGTTGATCATTAAATCCTCTGTAACAATCAACTTCCTTCCCTATATTTTTTTTATTGTTTGGGGAGAAAGAATAATATAACCTGACACAAATTATTTGTGCTTGTTTAAAGTGGAAATTTTAACATCTTTGCTTTTTTCTTTTTTCATGGTTATAGTCTAGACAGAAAATTCTGAAATTTTTACCAGGTACCCTTTTTTTTGTTCTTTTTAGAAACCGACAATTGAACAATGTCTCCTTTTATCCCCTAGAGCTGTTATGTAGGCATGGAAAAAGAATTCTTTGCACCTACTCCCTTTTGCTATGTTTACCCCCTCCCTGGCAGATAATTAGTTTAAGATATTAATATAGTTCTGACTTCATCTCTGAAGCTCTAAATTGGTAGTGACAGCTTTTCTCTGTGAAGAAGACTTTTCCTTTGTAACTTTCTCTGTTTTTGTTCTTGACAGGCTACTCCCCCGGTGAACATTCCAGGATCCACAAAGTTCTCTCCGAATGGCAGCAGCTTTAGCATTTCTTGGCAGTCTCCACCAGTTACCTTCACAGGCATTCCAGTAAGTGGGAGGATGTAACCACAAGGAATCTAATCAAGGACAAATTCTGAAGTTGGAGTACAAATGAATTGCAACTTAATGAAAAGGGTTTTAAAATGAAAAGAAAGGAAAAGGGAGAAAATTTGCTGCTAATTTCTATCAAACTGGATATAACAAAAAGTAGCTACAACATAGGAGGACCAGTAAATAGTTACAAAGTCCACATCAGGCAAAATCTTAACAAACAAACAAAATCTGAGGGATCAAATATTTTAGGACCATAGGTTTAGTACTGGGGAAATAATTATAGGCTATTTAGTCCAGACTCGTTATGTTATATATGAGGAAATTGGAGCCCGTAGTGTTTAAGTTACTTGCCCAAAGTCATACAAGAAGGAAATAAAAGAACTGGAGTTTGAACCTTTGTCCTATTACTCAAAATTCATCATTCTACTGTGAGTAATTAGCAAGATGAGCTAGAGATCCTAACAGAAGATAGCTGATTTCTTCTCAGTGTTATCCCTGATAATTTGGTGAGAAGAACCAGACGACCAGTGGCTGGAAATGTCTCTCTGGAACATCATACCATATTCAGAAAGATCAGTGTAGTAAAAAGGGAACAAGTGAACTAAAGAAGTTCTGTATGTTAAGGAGACAAATTTATATGTAGACTCTGAAGGACCAGAGGAAGTAAAACCTTTTATGGAGAAGTTGAGTAAAGATCATTGGAAGCAGAAAAGGAACAGTTATGATCCATATATTACAAACACTTGAATAAAAAGAGGAAATAGATGAATCAACATTAAGTCAAATTTGGTCAACAAATTACAGGCATGGTATAGAAGCAGGATGTAATAGTGATAGAGACTTTTGTTTGTATATTGGCTCTAATTTTGTGGGTCTTCTTCCTCTACCAAAAGCATCCCAAACAGCTCCTTTTCTTGGCCTACCTTGAGAATTTCACCATTCACCCTTGTCTTCGTCATCAAAAGGGATGAGTCACATCACTTGGCCCAAATGGACTTAGAGAAGATGTATAAATGGCACTAAAAAGGAACAAAGATAGAAAATAGATTAGACCAAGTGGAGAATCATGCTGTTGGCATCATGGTTGTGAGAGAAAATCTTGGCCTGTAAGGCATCAATTTACAAAGTATCTGAAAGAGAGGAAAAAGTGGTAGGAAATCTAAGGAAGGAGGAGGGAGAAGGAAAGGGAGAGGGAGAGGGAGAAGGAAGGAGGGGGAAGAAGAGAGAAAAGGAGGGAGGGAAGGGGAGGGAGAGAGAAACAGAGACAGAGAGAGAGGGAGGGTGGGAGCAAATACCATACTATATGCTTACTTTTTCACCTACCCCAAATTTTCCTGAGAATCATTAACATACATCAAGGGCATCCTCAATAAAGTTATTATTAGTGTTATCAACTTTCAGAGTGACACTCTATAAAACAGACATCTTTGCCATTTCACAACTGACTGAAAGAAGTTGAGAATACAAGATCCTACTGTGTTTATTGTTTATTGATTATAAAAAAATCATTTGATTCAGTAGAATAAAAAGTTTCCTTGAAAGTTTTCTTCCAATGTCTCCCATCCACTCATCAAAACTATCCAAAATCCCTTGAAATATATGACTACAGAAATAACTTTGTTCACTGACTCTCTGGTCATAATTATTAGATAAGGAAAAAGAGGTATTGTTAACCAAATCACCAGGGTTACTTTCCCTACTTGCCTTCTTTCTTTTGTCATGTCTTCTAACTAGGATTTCTTGAATCCTTACTTGGCTTGGAAGAGATGGGAATTGCCAAATCTGTTTTTCTTAGTGAAAACCACCAGGTCTTAATCACTACCCAGTGCTCCTGCTAAGTAGACACCCAATATTGTCCCTATTCTACTGGTATAACGTAAGGCCCCTGGACCTTGCCATCTGACTTGCTGCATACTTGGGACTTCAAGGTTTTTCATCCACCCTGAACTTTTTATTTATGTCCTACCTCCTTAAATTTGAGTGTAGACTCTTTGAAAGCAAAGACTATATGAGTTTTTCTAAGTACTTGGCACATTCTTAATGCCTAATAGATTCAATCCTAGAGGAAATCCAGTACACTTGAAAAAAAAGATTCCTTGTGGTCAATCAACAAACATTTTTATCATCATTTTTAATGGCACTACACTAAGCTCTGGAAATATAGAAACAATCCATGCTTGCAACTAGCTCACAATCTAATGAAGGAGACAACACGTAACAGTAAGTTATATACAGAATAAATTGGAAATAATCAACAAACAGAAGACACTAGAATTAAAAGAGATTTAGAAAGGCTTCCTGCAGAAGGTGAGATTTTTAATTGGGATTTGGAGAAAGCTAGAGAAATCAGGAGGCAGAAAAGAGGAAGGAGAATATTCCTTGCATAGGGGACAGGCAGTGAAAATGGCTGGAGCAAGGAGATGGAGTTGTTTTGTTTGAAGAATAGCAAGGAGGGAAGGGTCAGTGGATCACAGAGTGTGTGAGAAGGTATAAAGTTAAGACTTGAAAGGTATGAAGAGACCTCCAAATGCTCTTTTCAGATGACATTGTGCTGGTTGCATCAAGCCCTGCAACAATACATACCTTCTTAAAGGAAATTCAGTATTCTCAAAAGAGTTTGGCCTGACCATCCACATAGGAAAAAACAGGTGGATGGAAAATGTTTATTGCCCCAGGTATGAAATTAAATTGGGTGGATTGCTTATAGATCTTGCACTCATCCATCAGTTTAAATGTCTAGGAAAGACAGTACAAATGCACAACAATTTGAAACCTAAGGTGAAAAGGAAGAGGATAGTATGAAGGATTGCCTTAAGGAAACTGAAGTTCTTTTAATGATTCCTAATTTCACCCAGAAACAAAGATGCATCCTTTTGATGTCAATTATTTCTATTGGTGCTGTTACATGGCTGTGGCATAGAAAACAGTAATCTCTAAAGAAATGAAATTTAATGTCACATAAATTTGCAGTTCACATAGTAAATATAATTAAGTTGAAACCACTAGAGAAGCTTAAAAGATAGATTTTTGAAATGATAGTTCCATAGGTAAAACGTTCTAAATGGACAAAAAAAAAATGAAATTGAAGTGAAAAATTGAAGTCATTATTCCCCTCATCATGTTCTAGGAAATCCATATTATTTGACAGGTTGAAAACAAATTAGTATATGGGTTCAAATGTAAATAATACAGAAAAAGCACATGATCTGACATACTAAATGATTGCTACCTTGATAAACACCACTAAGCTCCTTGATTTGAAACCATTTCATTTTAAAATATATTGGGCCTTTTCATAGCTTATCATATAATGGATAGACCTCACATTGTTGAAACCCATGGTTGTATTTAACTTCCAACAAGACTTAGTAAGTGGCTTATGATAATAGATATTAACTTGCTTTTTTCTCCTCACTCCCTTCTCCAGGATCCTCTCAAAAGCTTCTTACTGTCAACCTTTGGTAAGTCCCAGAGGTTTTCTGTGAGGGCTATGGTATCCTGCAGAGCTGATAAAAAATGAAAGTGGTTGAATCAATTATACCGCTCTTCATCAATGAATATTTATTAAATTCCAAAGAGGAATAGCTCACAATAAAAGGCATCCTGTGGCAGTGTTTGTAGCAATCCTGTTTCAGCTGTGTTCACCAAGTATAAAATACTCCTGGAATTTGATTTTCCAAGCAATACAATAGATCCTAATCATTGTGAATGTTTCCTGTTTTGTTGAATACTAGTGATTGCCAATAGCACTGGGGATCCAAAAATGCAGTTAGCAGAACCACCAAACATAGGAGGGAGAGGGGTACAGATTAGGCGTGTAGGTATTCATTTACTTCAAGCAAGAACATTGATCCCCTGTCACATTGATAGATTGTTTCCAGCGGAGGTGAACATTCAATCCATTTTGGCTTTTCAGGTAGTTAGAAAAAGGCAAAAGCCTTACCCAGTCATTTTTATAAATAACTCCATCAATATATACTTAATATATCAGAGACAGGAATAGAATTATAGAGCTACGTATAGACTGTCTTCAGTGTTTGGAGGAATTTAAACAGTGTTTGAGGTTTTGACTTGGGAAGCATTTTCAGTAGATTGCGCCTTACTGCTAACCTAAAGTAAAACCAGGTTCTTAGTGGAGCACAGCTACAAATTTCTTTCCAATCGTGATCTTAACTTGGCACTTGTGACTAGACAGGAAACAAGAAAAATCTAAGTTTTTGTGTTTGGCAGATCAAACTGTGACTGGCTGACGTTCCTAAACTAAAAGATAAACTAGTCATTCTGATAGAGACAAAACACTATCTTACAGTGTATTTTTGTTGTTAATGTTTGCAAACCCACCTTGCATTTGGTATTAGGAAACAGTAGGTTGCCTGAAGGATACCTTTCATTATATGTTTACTATTCAGTAAAAAAAAAATAATAATAACAATAATAATAATAATAATTTCCATGAACAGAAAGGAGACTGGCTTCCTAGATTTATCTCAATATTTGTACTTTTGGTGCACATATTTGACATTGTCACATATTTGACTATTTAACTAACTTTTTATAAGGAAACATTTAATAAGTATTACAGGGAGGAACAAAGAAAGAAGATAAGGCCCCTCGGTGCAAATTATGACAGAATTGCCAGTTTGTTCTTCAGCCACGGGATACTGAGACAGTTTTTGTCCCATCTGGCCCAGATCATCGCAGCAGCCTCTCTGTCCAAGCCTTCATTAATACTTGTTTTTTCTAAAAACTGGAATTTTTAAAGGCTTTTGTTTTGCCCTAGAGAGGAAGAACTCTGTGTAATGTAATGATTTGTACATTGCCAAGCAATGTCACCACTCAGTTGCTTAGTATAGGCTCCTTACAGACTCTTTCCATTATATTGTTGGCTACAATTGCATTGTAGCAAATGAATGATTCTTTAAGAGGCTGCTTTCTTCTCTTGTATATCAGCAGTATTCCAAAAACTTTCTGGACAGAACCCTTCTGACAGTTGGAATATCTAGAATAATCCTAGACAGACTGAAACTTAAAACATATAATTTTCCTATGCAAGTCAATTCTAATTCTTCTAAATGAGAGTAATAGAGTTTTCAAAAGATCGCTAGGAAAATTGTGAAATAAGTTGGCACTAATGATGTCTGTGGTTGTGTCTAAACTAAAAAGACCAGCAGATTCCATTTTATAAAGTGTTCTTTGTACTTAAAAAATAAGTATTCAGAATTATTACCTCACTACTTCAACATTTTTTCTCCCATATTCTTGAAGACCTAGTATTAAATGAGTAAATATTTCTCCCATATTCATTAGATGAAAAGTCTCTGTCTATGAAGCCCATGGATTTGGAGCAGGGGAGAACAGACAATTCAAAAATGTTTGTCCCCAATGAGTTCACTGGATGAGATTTCTTCCCAGAAATACCAAAGCAAATGATTTGCAGGCTTATTAATATTTTGAAAAGTATTCCTATTTTCTATAATCTAGGAGGGGGGGAAAAGATACTTCATTAATTAAATCTTTCAAGAAAGTTTTCCCTAATCCCCCATTTTTTTCTTATAATTGTTTCTATTCCTTATTCTGCTTCCTTGTGACAAGCTCAAGAGCATACAAATCAATAAGATTTGGTAGTTTTTTGGTAAAAAAGCATAAGAACAAAGTAAAATAAAAGGAGGTTTCAGGGATTCAGAATGGCACTCCAAAAGTGAAACAGCATTTTTTCATTCTTGATGTTCACATCTGACTTTTAAAGGAAGCTTCAGAACTATGCATGATGAAGATACAGACAGGATTTCATTTCATATTTATAAATGGATAAGAAACTGTCCCACCTTGTTAATACTACCACTGATATCTATAATTCTGCCAGGTGAGGCAGAGGTTTGTTTTTGTTTTGTTTTTTTTGGCATCTTAGATCTCTGCTGAATTCATAGTAGTCAGGATTACAACAGGCAAAAGATCCTAAATAACCAGGAATAAACTTGAACCTGATTTCCTGAGAATAGCAACTTCAAACTAAACCTATTGAACTAAGATAGACAAGAAGCACCAGTCTTCACGTAGGTCATCGGCTCAGGCTGGCAATGCTGTACTACAAACCCAAATTAGCTTTAGGCAGGGGTAAAGAAAGGATATCTTCTGCTTGAAGCAGTTCTAGACTCTTGAGACATGAATACAATCACCAAGAAACACGGGGGAAAAAACAAACCAGAAATGGTATTTTCATTTAAGATCTCTCTAACTTCATATAGGAAAAGATAGAACTAATTTGCAAATGTTTGCAGCAACCATGGTTATCTAGAGCTGAGGAAAATTATGTGGCTCACATTTTCAATTCCAATTTCTATTCGACAAATATTAAGTGCCTACTTTGTGCAAAGTCCTGAGAGGACAAAACAACCAATAGTCTGATCTCCAGATGAATGCATTCACTTGGAGGAAACAGGATGTAAACAGGTCATGGGATGCATCGTCATTTGATGAAGGAGAAAATGCTAACAACTTGGAGAAGTTAGGAAAAGCTGCTGGGGCATGAGCTGAATCCTGGAGGAAGCTAGAAATTTTAAGAGGTTAGGAAGGTTAATATTCTTCTCTAAAATATAAAGTTCTCTGGGAGCAGGTTTCTTGGGGAGCTTGTGAATCTCCTTGACTGAATCCTGGCTCTGACTCTTCCAAAGTCAATCCTAGTTGAAGCTCCTAGCTTATATATGATCTCTGAAGGTGTGAACTCTAATGTGTGTACTCTCTTAAAGGTGTGAACTAAGCATTGTCTCCTAGCTTATATATGATCTCTGAAGGTGTGGACTCTAATGTGTGTACTCTCTTAAAGGTGTGAACTAAGCATTGTCTCCTAGCTTATATATGCTCTCTGAAGGTGTGAACTCTAATGTGTGACTGTATGAACTCTCTTAAAAGTGTGAACTAAGCATTGTCTCTAGCAATTCTAGTGACTTAGTACCTTGTTTCAAGTTCTGGCCCAAAACAGGAAGGAATTCATCCTATGCCTAGAAGAAAACCTATGCAGAAAGATGTTCATGCCAAAAGTACTGACATTTCAAAAACAAGAATATTTTTATATTAAATGCTATAATAATTTGATAAAATTTAAATCTAATAGAATAATTCTTGCTCATATAACAACCATGACACAAAGTGTAACATTAAATTTTATGTTTAATAATTAAAGACTATAAAATAGTCTATAAATATGAATTTAATGAGTATTTTTCCTGATAATCCCATGACATTAAATAATACCAGTAATTTTAATCCATGTTCTACAGACAAGGAAACTAAGGCTCCTCGTCTACAAGTGACATATAGGAAGTAGGAGAGCCAGCACTCAAACTCAGATTTCTGACATTTGGATCAGTGCTTTTTCCATTGCACTAAATTGCCTCTAACTTATTTCATCTAGATTAAAGAATATAAGAGACTACAAGGTACAAGAACATAGTATAATATTTTCATTACTAGTTGCCTCTTATTCTAAGCTCTTAATCTGTATAACTTTCACTGCAAGTGTTGCAATGGATAAGGGTAATGTTCTGGTTAATTTTCTGGAGGTCTTTGAGCCAGCCTTCCTTTCAATTAAGTAATCACCACAAGAATAGTCAGAGATAAAGTCCAAAAGTCTTTATTGCCTCCTTGCCTGTGGCTTGACTAGCTTTCTGGAGGTCTTCAGACTGGCCTTGGTTTCAGTGGGGGAAGCAGGAGGACAGGCCAGCCAGCTCCAGACTCCAGTCCTCTGTCTTCTCCAAGTCTGACTCCAAGTCCTGCTCTAGGTCAGACTCTTACCTCTTAAATACTCTATTCAGTCAAATCCATTCATCATACTGAGAATAAGTCAATTATTATATTACTAGGGAACCATTATTTGTTGTAAGATTAATCAATCATGCTGAACTAGAGAACTATTAATCACTATTAATGCTAAACCAGATAACCCATCAATTCCACTGAGTTAACACCTTGTAAGAATCCTTGTTTCAAGTACAGAGTTCTGGCCCATTACAGATAAGTACTGAAGATTTTATGTGAATAGTGAGTTCTCACCTCTGAGAATGAAGGATCCCACCCTTGTTATTGGCCTCAGACTTGTTAACACTTCTGAAGACGTGTGAACCCTTCCTGAAAAACAGGTATAAAAGAAGCTTGTTGTGGCAGATTTCATTATTATTCCTGTAGAGTACTGTAGAAGAGAAGGGTTTCCCATCTCTTCCTCTTCTATGTACAGACAGAATTGCAGGCTACCAAATGGAGGAAAACGGGGTCCTAAGCTGCCAAGACAGCTGTACCTCCTCCTTAGAGAACTTCTCTCAGCCTTCCAGCAGCTCTGAGGAGGAGATTGAAAATAAAGAGAAGGAACAGGATTGTAGAGATTCTTTGAGAGTCATTATGGGAGATGACAGAATGCCTACAGGCAAAGAACTATGGCCACACTTCTGTCATGAAAAGGCTCTTTCTTTCCTCAAACTCTTTGATACCCAAAAGACACCATCTAGGTGGGAAAGGGTCAGAAAGAGCCTAAGGAGAAAAAAGAAGGGACAGCATTCCCCACAGCCTATTTTGGGGGGTCCCGAGAGAGTAAATTCACCAGGCCCAGAGGAATGCCTAACAGATGATGAGATAAAAATGATGACCCAAGTGGATCCTCAGCCTGACTCTCAACTAGCTGACTGTTCTCAGGACCTTCATTCAGAGGAGGTGGCCCCATGGCGGTATGGCCCTGCCAAGCTTTGGTATGACATGCTAGGGATCCCTCCCCATGGGAGAGGTTTTGATTATGGATTTAAATTACAAGAAAAATCACCGGAAGAGGAGACAACCCAAGCAGACCATCCTTTGCTAGAAGATGAAAACTTCCTGATGGTCACTCAGAAATCCTGGGAAGATGATATAATCTGGGATAGCAGAGATATCCAAAAATCTGTCCCTGATGCCCAAAAATTATCTCAGGCAGGGTGGATTCCCTCTGAGGGAAAAAAATTGTTCAAAACAGGTAACAGTGACCCTTCTCAGCCTGGCGGGTCCATTTTCACTCCTGAGAGTGAAGATCTCATCTATAGCCAATGGGAAGACAACATTATTTGGGATGCACAAGCTATGCATAAGCCATTGTATCCTACAGTCCTAACTCTTGACTCAAATGATGAGAACCTCCTGCTTTTTGGTCTTGAAGAGCCTCAAGAAGAATCTCCAACTCCTTCCCCATCGACCAAGAAGCACCTTTCTGAGAAGAGCCAAGTCATGCAAAGATTGGACATCATCGGAGTGGATAAGGCTAAGCAGGTTCCTGCCCAACTGAAAGCCAAGGACCCTTGGAACCTGTCCAATGATGAATTTTACTTCCCCCAGCAGCATGGGCTCCAGGTATCCTTTGTGAGCCCTATAATCCAGCATTCAATTCCAGCACTTCAGCTACATTCCAGCCTCTTTCCTACCCACATGAAAGATGAGCAACTCTGTCAGTTCCATCGACCACCAGTCAGGTGGCTAGGCAAAGGCTCCCATCCTGTCCACGACTTGACTTTTCACATCCAAAAGAAAGCCCAGGAACGAGAAGAAGAGCTAGAGGCTTCAGGGGGAGGTCACATGTTTTTTATGAAGACAATCCAGGACTTGAGTGGGCAGGATGGAGATCTCATTCTGGTGGAATGGAGTGAGGAAAATCCACCACTCTTAAATCAGGTCGGAATGGCCTCCCAGATCCAGAACTATTACAAAAGGAAAAATGGGAAGGACACTGGACCTCCTGACTATAAATATGGGAATCCTGTTTTCTGTTCCTCTTCACCCTTCCTAGGGCAACTTCATGCTGGACAGTTCTTACAGGCTTTGGAAAACAAACTATTCCGGGCTCCCATCTACCCACATCTGATGGCAGACACAGACTTTCTGGTTGTGGTGACCAAAGCAGGCTACTTTCTCAGGGAAGTGAAAGATATATTTACCATTGGGCAGCAGTGTCCACTATATGAAGTACCTAACCCCAACTCAAAAATGGCAAAGAATTACATGCATGATTTTCTCCAAGTGTTTATATATAGGCAGTTTTGGAAGAGCTCTCACAGACCTCGGAGAATTCTTATGGAGGATATCCGCCGGGCCTTTCCCAAACTTTCTGAGAGAAGTATCCAAAGGAAGGTCTCCAAATGTTCAGAGTTCCATCGGACAGGACCCTATTTTAATTGGTGGGTGCTGAAGGCTAAATTTCGCTTGCCAAGTGAAGAGGAGCTGAACGACATGATGTCCCCAGAGAAATGTTGTGCTTTATATAGTATGTTGGCTGCCCAGCAACGCCTTAAGGATGCTATCTGTGAGGAGATATTTTTCCAAAACACAGAGGAGACCAGTGATGAAAACGTATGCCTCCATGATGAGATCCAGGCTGCTCCATGGAACACAACTCGGGCCTTCCTTGCAGCCACAAAGGGGCAGTGTCTCCTGGAAGTGTCAGGAGCAGCTGACCCCACGGGCTGTGGAGAGGGCATCTCCTATGTCAAAGTGGCTTGTAAACCCAAGCAGGAAAACAAAACCCAAGTGAATATAGGGGGAGTGAAGGGTACTGATGCAGACCTTCGACATCTCACCCTAAAGGAAGCCAAGAATTTGCTGAGGACATTTGGGGTGTCAGAGGAGGAGATCAGGAAGCTATCCCGCTGGGACGTGATCGCAGCTGTCCGAGCTCTGTCTACCAAGGAGCTACATTCAGGAAACAAGTCCAGAGCCCTCACCAGATTTGCACGAGTGTCCCATTCTTCAGGAGCTGAACAGCAGAGACACTATCAGCAAGAGGTCCAAAGAATTTTTGACCTCCAGAATAGGGTCCTGGCTTCTACTGAGGTGCTGTCCACAGATACAGATAGTAGCAGCTCAGATGAGGAAAATGATCGTATGATGGACTGGATGTGTCAGGGAATTGAGGACCTCCTGGAGGATAAGACCAACTCTCAGAGTCTACAGAGAAAGAAAGAAAAACAGGAATATCAGGAGCTGAAGCAACTGATGCTCAGAGATGAGGGTATTCACCTCCAAGACAAAGGCAAGAAAGAACAGCAGGATGGGGGCTCAACCACCTCAGCTCCTGTATCTCTGGTTATCCATCGGACTTATATTGATGAGTCTGGCAAGGAATATGTGCAGACAGAGACAGTCCAGGACCCAGAAGTGATCAAAGTATATACCCATGTGAAGAAGACCAAAGATGAGGACTTTATCCGGAAGATCTTTCCAGCAGATGAAGAGAAACAGCAGGAATTGCGGAAAAAGAAGAAAAGAGCCCAAGACAGACTTCGTCGGATGCACATAGCAGAGGAAAGAAAACAGCAAAGGGAAAAAAGAAAAGAGGTTCTCCCAGAGAAACTTCCCAAGCCAGAGGTCCCAGAATTGAATCTAATAGGTGGGGACTATGAATCCCACATTAAGACAAAGAAGACAAAGTATTGCCCATCCAAGGATCTGACCCCTAGCCTCAAGGGGAGCAGGAAGCAGGAGGACACGGAGCTGGCTAAACAACTCCCTCAGAAGTCTCTTATCCAACCCTTAAGAAGCAAAAATTTCATGGAGAGAAAACATAAATTTGAAAACAAGCCAGAGGTCCCAGAATCGAATCTAATAGGTGGGGACTGTGGATCCCACATTAAGACAAAGAAGACAAAGTATTGCCCCCCCAAGGTTCTGACCCCCAGGCTCAATGGGAGCAGGAAGCAGGAGGACACGGAGCTGGCTAAACAACTCCCTCAGAAGTCTCTTATCCAACCCCTAAGAAGCAGAAATTTCATGGAGAGAAAACACAAATTTGAAAACACAAATGAGGTCCAAAGGGAGACTGTGAAGGTGAGCATTAACAAAAGGCCTCTGCCCCAAGAGAGGAATTCTGGACCTCCTCCAAAGAGACGACGTGTATATATAGACTCCAGTGAAAGTTTTAGCTGTATCCGGCATCCTTGCCAACCTGCTCTCCCTTGCCCTCCATCCAAGAGACGTAGAAAATCTCCTCCTCCAGTACTGTCTCCCCAGGTGCCTTTGGAAAAGCCTGAGAGCACTTCTGGGAAGCTTTTGTCAGAACCCCCTCAGAAGACTCCGCCATCTCCAGTCCATTTAGCTCAGAGTAAGTCTGAATCTCCTTCACAGTCAGAACCCCCTCAGAAGACTCCGCCATCTCCAGTCCATTTAGCTCAGAGTAAGTCTGAATCTCCTTCACAGTCAGAACCCCCTCAGAAGACTCCGCCATCTCCAGTCCATTTAGCTCAGAATAAGTCTGAATCTCCTTCACAGTCAGAACCCCCTCAGAAGACTCCGCCATCTCCAGTCCATTTAGCTCAGAGTAAGTCTGAATCTCCTTCACAGTCAGAACCCCCTCAGAAGACTCCGCCATCTCCAGTCCATTTAGCTCAGAGTAAGTCTGAATCTCCTTCACAGTTAATACGGAAAGACTGGAGTCTTCAAAATTGGCTTCAGCAGAAATTCAGAAGTTTAACACAACCTTGCCAGAAAGAACCAGACTTCAGGACCCAGCCTCAGAAACCTGCGATCCCTCTGGACAAGGAAAGCCCAGTTTCTCCATACCTCCTGTCCCATTCTGCTAGGAAGTTTCCGAATCTTTTAATGTGTTTGAAGCCATTGTTGCATAATTCATCTGACAAGCAATGCAAAAGGCCCAGAAATTCTCCATGTCAGCCTAGCCAGAAATTAAGTCAGGAGCCCACAATTGCTTCCAAACAAGTTCCTCAGGGCATATTGGACAGATCACCTCAGAGATACCCATTGGACAAGGACACACAATCATCCTCCTGCAGAAATCAGGTACCTCAGGAGTACCCTAGCATCAAAACTAGTATTTTATATGAGGACCTCCAGGTTTCTGACACAGATGAAGAAGAAGAGAAGGAGGAAATATAGACTAAATGAAGAAATACAAAGATTTTTACCTTCTTTTGAGGGTTTTTGTAGATGGAGAGGAAACAAGATGAAATTTTAGAGAGACAGGGACAGGGAGCTGAAAAATTATTTTATTTAGGATAACATTGTACATAATAACAGCAAGATTATGTCCTGGTGATCCAAAATGATTCCAATAGACTTGTATTGCAAAATGCCATCCACATCCAGAGAGAAGATTGAAGACTGAATATGGATCTTTTTGTATGTATTTACTTTTTCTTATGTTTTTCTCCCCTTTTGGTCTGATTTATATGTTTAAAAGGATTGTATATGTATATATAGCCTTTATCAGATTGCTGTCTTGAGAAGGAGGGAAGGAGGGAGAGAGGAGGTAATGGAAAACAAAATCTTACAAAAATTAATTTTAAAAACTATCTTTATATGTATTAAGAAAAATAAAATGCTAAAAATGCTTTGAAAAAAAAGAAGTCATTTTATTTGTTATCACAGGACCTGCCTTTAAGTTTTGAACCTTCCACACATATGAGCTTAGATCATTCAATCATTCTGATCATCAGTTTACCTACCTGTTCATTTCTAAGAACAGAACATTGAGCAAGATGCTCTCTAGAGTTCTTCTAACTTTAGACCTGATGATCTTTAAACCAAAAGGAGGTGGTAGACACAAGACAGGGTCAACTCTGGATCATTTCCTACAGGAAAGAGGGCCAAAGTTCACTTTTATATCTTATTGCAATCTTCTCACAAGAGCCAATGATTCCCTACTGACATGCCTACTCTTGCCATAGACCAACATTTTCGTCAAAGAGATTGTTGTGGACTGAGCCATCTAGAAGATGACAACCAAAGTTAAAACTATATCCCAGGAAGACCATGGAGAAAAGTGCAGGGGAGATGATCTTTGCCTGTTTCCCCTATATTGCCTGGCCTCTAAGCCCCATTCTAAGTGTAACAGATGGTTTTCTAGAGGGGAGGGAGAGGTCTTGTGAGCAGGAGATGGGAGAGGATATGACTAGATTCAAAGCCAAGACTACAGATGGTCTCTTGATTCTGCCACTTCATCCTGGGAATGATTTCACTCTATTCAGATAAATATCCACCTCTAGAAAAAGAATTGATACAGTCTGAATACAGACTGAAGAGTACTATTTTTTTCTTTTCTTTCATTCATTCAGTTTTTAAATTCAAGTCTTGCACAAAATTACTAATATGGAAAAATGGTATATAATTGCAAATTAAAGTATATAGGATTGCTTACCATTTAGGTAGGAAGGTTGGGAGGTAGGGAGGGATAGAATCTGGAGTTAAAAACTTTTAAAGACATTTTTAAAATTATATTAAATCTATTTTAACACATTTAATTTAATATTGGATTCCTTGTTATCTAAGGGAGGGTGGAGGGGAAAGGGAGGAAATTTTGGAACACAAAGTTTTGCAAGGATCACTGTTGAAAAATTATCGATGCATATGTTTTGAAAATAAAAAAAATTTAAATAAAAAAAGAATTTTTAAAAATTGTGCTAACATGAGTGGGGGGAAATAAAATATATATTTTATTATTATTTATTATATATATTTTTAAACATATATGCAAACACAAATTGAGCACTTACCCTCTTCTTGGGATCTGGTAAAAATTAATGTACACCAAAATACACCAAAAGCAATCTCTAATACTGGATAGATCATTTAGAATAGTCTATGGGGGGGTGGGAAGGAGGGACACACCACTAACCAGCCACTTAATACTTCATAACTCTGAAGGCATGATCCCTTGATTTCTGTTAAATATTTTAAAGTGAAAAAAAAAGTTTAAAGTGCTTTTCAAATATAGATGGTTACTAAGGACAGCTTCCAGAATGAACATAACAGAAGTTTGGGTATTGTTCTTTGGCTGTCACTGTTTTTAACATGTTGTCTTTCTTGATTTACATTTAAAAGAAAAAAAGCCATATTGTCATTATCTTGTCGGTTTTAAAAGGCAACCTCTGGGAAGCAGAGAATATGCCTTTTCTTTGAGTAGTCATTCTGTGTATCCAAGTGTCTTACACAGCACAGTGTAATGAGAAGGAGAATTTTAGAAAAATAGACATTACATTGTAAATTGTGTTTTCTGTGTTTCCAACTAGGTTTCCCCAACACACAATCGTCCTGTGGGCATAGGAGAGCAGAGACAACAACAGACTCATTCAGTCCTGTCTTCACCTCCCAGAGGATCAGTCAGCTTAAGGTATGAGTATTGAAACTGCAGAGCAACAAGTGAAATCCCAAGGGAGCCAAATAACTATTAGAAATACATCAAGGGAACAGATAAATAAGAAACAGAAGCTTCTTTAAACCTGTCCTATAAGTATAATGGTGTAATTAAAATCCCCTTTCCTTCAATCCCACTTTTTGCATTCATAAGTCATTATGCAAAGTTTTCAATTGGAGGATGAAGAAAAGTAGTGAAATTTTTAGAATAAATGTTTTATTGAAGGACAGGTAAAGAAAGGCATTTATTGTGTTTAAGGCTCTATAGTTATATAAATTAAAGACACATTTTTACTCTAAGCTATGTTTATTCAGAGTTATCTGCATATAGCAGGTTAGCTTAAGTCCAGGCTTCATTAGATGAGTTTTATATTAAAGAAATAAAGAAATGAGCTATCTGATATCAGAAACAACTGACCTGGAAAAATGGTCAAGGAGAAATAAATCAAGCATGGTCTTCCTCTCTGAAAGTTATCAATTTTTTAAAGCATGGACACTGTACTTCATGAAATCATATATGAAAATTCCCTAAATCTATTATAACCAGAGGGCAGAGTAAAGGTAGAATGGATCTGCTAATGTCCTGCTGAAAGAAATCTCAAAGGGAAGAGTCTCGGTAATATCACAGACAAAATCTAGAGTTTCTAAGTTGAAGGAAAAATACTGCACACACCCAGAAAGAAACAGTTTAAGTACCAAAGAAACACAATCAGGGTGACATGGGATCTGACAACTGCACTCTACAAGAGAAGAAATCTTAGCATTCAGTATTCTAAAATGCAAAAGCTATTGTCTTACAAACAAGAATAACTTATTCTGAAGAGCTCAAGGGTTTTGTTGTTGTTGTTGTTGTTGATGTTTTGTTTTTACATTATAACCATGTCCAGTTTACCCTTACTCTGGGAGAGGTGTAACAAAGTAACACAATTAAATTTACAATATAGTGATCTCATCTGAAAAGATATGCAATATTCCACATCTGTAGTACCCCCATTCCCACATCTCTTTTAAAAATTATTTTAAATTGTTTTTTAATTAATAAATTTATTTTCTCTACCTCCCACTTAATTGAAAGGGAGGGAAGGAGGGAGAGACGAGAGAAAGGGGAAAGAAGGGAGAGACAGTGAGAGAGGGAGAGAGAAAGGGGAAAGGAAGGAAGAGAAAAGAAAGGAGAAGAAAAATAATTTCCTTGTGGCCGACACAGTATGCTTAGTCAAACAAAACAAATTCCTTCAGTGGCTACAAACAAAATGTTTGTTTCATTCTGTACCCTACATTTGCTATCTCTCAAGAGGTAATAAAACAAAAAAAACAAAAACAAAAACAAAAAACTCCACCCAAAGAATTAGAGAATTCCATTTAAAATAACTACATAATGTTGGTTGGTTGTTGTCCTTTGTTCTCAAAGAGGTCCAAAACGATTACATTATGTTGGAATCAAGATACAGTATGTTTGATTGTGGTTGATCAGATCATTATGAACTCAAGGTGCTTTATCACAGGTCAGACACAAGTAGTCCATGGGTGGGCTCTCTAAATTAATACTTCTTGCCTTTCTTTTGAGCTATTTCAGTTCTTTGTTTGTAGAGCACAATGCCTTCTTTGAAGCATGTATGTCATGCTAGGCAGTGCTTTGCTGGCATCTCCCATGTCAATTAACTCCAAAATTCTTTAGAGAAATCTTGAGAGTGTCCTTGTCACTTCTCTGATAAAGATCCTATTTCCAAAATTTATGAGGAAATGCGGCAAATTTACAAGAGAAAGAGTCATTTCCTAGTTGATAAATGGGCTAAGGATAAGTAGGCAGTTCTCAAGGAAAAGAGAATTATTTATAGACATATGAAAAAATACTACAAATAATTAATATGTAGATATTAAAATACTTCTGAGATTGCATTTGCAAAGATGACCAAAAAAAGGAAAATGGTAAATGGGAGAGATTGAGAGAAAATAGGCACATTGATGCAGTATTGGATGGGTACAACCATTCTGCAGTTTGTTTTTGTTCAGTCATTTTTCAGCCCTGTCTGATTCTTTGGAACCCCAATTGGGATTTTCTTGGAAAGATACTGGAATGGTTTGCCATTTCCTTCTCCAGCTCATTTTACAAATGAGGAAACTGAAGCAAACAGGACCAAGTGACTTACCCAGAGTCGCATAGCTAATAAGTGTCAGAGGCTAGATTTGAACTCAGGAAGATGAACCTTCCTGGACCAGTATTGGGTGTAAGGGGCCTGAGTATAGGAAGATTTAAGGAGCCTCTTCTGTTAAGGAATGTCAGGCTCAGGTGTGCCCTTGAGATTTGGCCCTAGGTAAGAAGGAACCAGCACATGCCCAGTGAGTACAGAAACAATGGAGCACAGAAGCCGTTGACTATGAGCATCTTCAGGAGGGTGAAATGATTGGTTTGAAGTTCCAAACCAGAGGAAAGAACTGAAGTGAAGCCAGAGGCACCATCTCTCCCACCCCCACCCCAAGACTAGAAGTATTTACATTAACAAGCTCTTATTTTTAAAAAAATGAATGAGCAGGCAAAGGAGAAAGAATCCAACAACAGAAAGTTACAGTGGAAATAGGGAAGACTGGGGTTCATCTTCAGAGGAGAATACTGAAGTTTAAAAAAGCCTCTCCTACCCCAAAGAGTCACAAATATGTGACAGTTTAAAAAAAAGACTCCCCAAAAAGAATTTATAGAAGAGGTCAAAAAAGACATTGAAAATCAAATGAAAGAGAATGAGAAAAAAAACTAAAAATAAAAAACTAAGAATTATCCAAGAAAAACAAAAAAAAATTATGAAAAGAAAATCAACCAAGAAATTATATATGTAAATATACATACACACAGATATAATGAAAAATAGAAGAGTATTTGAGATATTTTATAAGAAAAACAACAGATCTGTAGATCAAGAAGAGAAAACAAAAATAATTGGCCTAACTGAAAGCTATGACTACAAAAAGAATTTTGACACAATAATACACAAAATAATTAAAGAAAATTGTCCTGAAGTGATGGAATAAAAGGGGGAAGTAGAAGTGAAAAAAATCCACTGATTAAACATCTGAAAGAAATCCTACCCAAAAAAACATACAGAAACATCATTGCTAAATTTTGAAACCCCCAGATCAAGGAGAAAATTTTACAAGCAACAACAACAAACAAAAGAAACAACTCAAATATGTTGAAAGTTCAGTAAGAATTGCACAAGATCTATCAGCAAATACAATAAAGGACACTGGTTCTAGAATACCATATAGCAATAATCAAAAAAAAAAAAACTAGGGCCAAAAATATCATATGCACAGTAAAATTAAGTTTGAAATTGAATGGAAAAAAATTCACTACTGATTAGAGAAATGCAAATTAAGACAACTCTGAGATACCACTTCACACCTGTCAGACTGGCTAAGATGACAGGAACAAATAATGATGAATGTTGGAGGGGATGTGGGAAAACTGGGACACTGACACATTGTTGGTGGAGTTGTGAAAGAATCCAGCCATTCTGGAGAGCAATTTGGAACTATGCCCAAAAGGTTATCAAACTGTGCATACCCTTTGATCCAGCAATGCTACTACTGGGCTTATATCCCAAAGAAATACTAAAGAGGGGAAAGGGATCTGTATGTGCCAAAATGTTTGTGGCAGCTCTTTTTGTAGTGGCTAGAAACTGGAAGATGAATGGATGCCCATCAATTGGAGAATGTTTGGGTAAATTATGGTATATGAAGGCTATGGAATGTTGATTGCTCTGTAAGAAATGACCAGCAGATGAATTCAGAAAGGCTTGGTGAGACTTGCATGAACTGATGCTGAGTGAAGTGAGCAGAACCAGAAGATCGCTGTACACTTCAACAATTATACTGTATGAGGATGTATTCTGATGGAAGTGGATATCTTCAACATAGAGAAGATCCAACTTACTTCCAGCTGATCAATGATGGACAGATACATCCAGAGAAGGAACACTGGGAAGTGAATGTAAATTGTTAGCACTACTGTCTATCTACCCAGGTTACTTATACCTTTGGAATCCAATACTTAACATGCAACAAGAAAATTGGATTTGCACATGTATATTGTATCTAGGTTATACTGTAATACATGTAAAATGTATGGGATTGCCTGTCATCTAGGGGAAGGAGTAGAGGGAAGGAGGGGATAATTTGGAAAAATGAATACAAGGGATAATGTTATAAAAAAATTACTCATGCATATATAACGTCAAAAAAATTATAATTATAAAATTAATTTTAAAAATTGAATGGGAAAATGGACATTAATGAACTGTCAGATTTTCAGGATTTTTTCACAAACAAACCTTAATATAAGAGCAAACATCAAAGACTAATTTCAAGGGACTCAATAAGGACAAATTGTTTATATTTTATATGTGGAAATATAAGCCATATGCCTAATATTGTCACTAATAATTGGATAGTCCAAAAGAAAGATTGGGGTAGAGCTAAGTATGATGTGACTTCAAAAAAAATAAAATTGTATAGGAAAAGATAAAGAGTAATTATGCTATGCAAATGAGGTATAACAGCAAGAACAGCCATAGGGATTAAATGTGGGAGGAGGGTTAGTAGTTCTGAATCCTACTTACATCAGGAATGGATTAAAGAGAGAACATTACATATGCATCCAGAAGGATATAACACCCTCCAAATCTATAAAGAAATAAGAGGAGAAGGGAATAGAATAAGGCAAAGTATAGAAAGGTGTGTAGATTAAAAGGGAGTAGAATAAGATGTATGAATTAATAGGAAAAGGATAAAGAGGGAGGAAAAGAGGGGGTTAAGATAAAAGAGGGATATTTAGGAGGAAGTTGGGGAGGGGGTATTAAATAATAGCAAGGCAAATTAACCAGCAGAAGTAAAGTAAAAGAGTTAGAAGGGATAGGAAATAAGGGATATGTACAAACATACTAACAATGATCAGGAGTAGAATTCATTAGGAGAAAAAAGTTGGCGTAGTAATCATTGATCTCAAAGTCAGAGTTAAAAAAGATTCATTCAAGAAAGAAATCTACATTATATGTCAGTCATATTATTATTGGTTTAGATCTGTATTTATAGGTGTGTGTATATATATATGTATGTATGTATGTATGTGTGTATATATATAAATATATATATGTAAATATATATATATAAATATATCTGTGTTTAACCATTGCTGCTTGGGGGAAATAAGAAAAAGGAAAGGGGGAAAAAGAATAAAGTAAAAAGTGCACCTCAGAGAACAAAAGAAACTCTACAAGAAAGCAAAGAGGGATAATTCTGAATACATGTTCTATTATTATGTACTCCTTCTTGAAGTAGAAATTTATTGTTTTATGTTTTGAATCCTCCCTTATGTTTTGCTGTGCACATGACAATTTTTTTTCTATTTTTTATTTGTTTTAAATAAATAAAGAAAAACAACTTTTGGAAATTGTAAGAATGATGATCTTTACAATGACTACCCATGATTTCAGAGGACTAGTGATGAAAATCAAATAGTTGAATATTTGCAAATATGTAAAATATCCAGATGACAAAGTAAAACTAGAGAATTTAAACAACCCAATTTCAAACTGTACATGGAGTCCCAAAGAAAAAACTCCCAGACCAGATAGCTTCACAAGTAAATTCTACAAAGCATTCAAACAATTAATTCTAATATTATGTAAAAATAGTTTGCAGAAATAGCAGAAGATAAGTTATCCCACCAAATTCCTTCTGTGACATACAGTCATGATTCATAAACCATAAGTTAAACCATAAAAGGATAATATAGTTCAATATCCCTAATGAACATTAATGCAAAATATTTTAGCAAAGAAATTAAAATAACATATCACAAAGATTTTATACTATGATTAGATTAGATTCATACTAGTAATGCAGAATTAGTTTAATAAAAGGAAGACTTTAAACTTTATTTCCCATATTGATAATAAAATGAGCATAAATTATATGATCATATGAAGAGGTGCAGTAAATGCTTTAAACAAAATACATCTATTTCTGTTACAAAACACAAAGAAGGCATGGGAATTAATGGAGTTTTCATCAAAAAGATAACTAGTGTGCTATATATCTAAAATGAAGAGTTCCCATTATATATAATGGGGATAAATTAGAATCCTTTTCAATAAAATCAGATATAATAATGATGTCCATTATAGCCACTTCTATTTGATATAATACCAGAACTGCCAGCTTCAGCATTAAAACAAGAAAAAAAATAACTGAGGGAATAGGGAATAAAGAAGAAGGCAAAATTATTACATTTTGCAAAAGAAATGATAGTATATTAAACCTAACCAACTAAAAATTAATTGAAACAATATTCAGCAAACTTATGTGATATAAAATAAACCCACGTAAGTCATCAGCATTTCTATAGAATACCAATAAGAATTGGTATGAATATAAACCTAGAGATCTTTAATAGAATATAGGACTTTTGTATATTTCTCATGAAAAGCCTATAGCTAAGAAAGAAGAAATTATTCAGACATTCTTGGCTTCCCATTAGGCATGTTCTCAGCATTTCATTCCTTACCTTCATCTCTAGCACCTCACATCCATCAAAGCAACATGGCACCCTTGTTACAATCTCATTTTCCCAGGTTTCTCTGAAACTGCCTACTCATCATTTCTTACACTATAATAATATTCCATTATACTCACCTATCACAATTTGTTCAGTCATTCCCCAATTAAAAAGCATCCCCTCAATTTCTAGTTCTTTGCCCACACACACACAAAATCTGCTATTGATATTTTTGTGCTTATAGGTTCTTTCCCTTTCCCTCTGTTTTTAATTGTGGGTAAGGAGGGGAAGAGCGATAGCAATGCCAAAAAGAGGTCATTCAGATATTTTTAAATTCACAAATTAGAACAGAAGTTCAAAAAGAAACACAAAAAAGCAGGATAGCCTTGAAATGAACATGTGGGATTTATTACATAGTTTTGAAAAGGGAAATATGAAATAGAGATTCATAGTTTCATATGTGATCCTTTTATTGTACTCTTCTGTATATATGAAAATCTTTTTTTTTTCTGTTTAAATTCAGGAGAAAAAAAAGAAAGGAAAAGGAAACCTCAAGGAGTAACATTGTTTTATGAATACTTAAGCTCTTTTTTAATTTAAAAAAAACTAATTCATGAAGAATCATAGACTTAGACCTGTGTGGTACCTTAGACACCATCTAACCCAATATCCTCTTATTACAGATAAAAAAAAAAAATCAATGGTGAATTATTCGAGGACACATAGGTAGGAAGCAGCCAAGACAGAACTTAATCTCAGGTCCTCTGACTCCAAAGCCAGTGTTTTGCCACATATACCACCTTTAAAAATGTTTAATGAAGTTCCATCCCCAACCCAGAAAGAGGGAGATTGAAATTTAAGAGGTACAGTAAGGTGTCCAATTAGGTAGGCCTTATAATTCAGTGATATGATTCCCAAAATTTAATAATCATTTGAAATCCCAGATAGTATTCCATTTCTTCTTAAGTTTCTACTAGGGTTTTTTTTTTTCTGCTTTTAGGAGACAAATATATTTTCAGTAACCAGCACAGTACTTAGTACATAGTAGGTACTTAATAAATGCTTACTAATAAATTGAAGATAATTAATATTTATATAGAGGTTCCAGGTTTGTCTCATTTCATCCTCACACAGCCCTGTGAAGAAGGTACTACAGATATTTTTGTCCCTATTGCAACTGAGACTCAGGGAAGTGAAGGCCTTTGCCTTAACTATTTTAAGTGTTTGGGGAAGGATTGAACCTAGAGGTTCTCCTAATTTCAAGACCAGAATTCTTGACCTGCTCTACCACAGTGCACATTTTAAGAGGAGGTCCTAAGAACTGCCATTGATTAGATGCTTCTTTTCTGTCTTACAGAAAGCCACGGGGGGAGGGCAAGAAATGCCGGAAGGTTTATGGCATGGAGAATCGAGATATGTGGTGCACTGCCTGCCGTTGGAAGAAGGCCTGCCAAAGGTTCATTGACTGAAGAGCAGAAGCCTCAAAGGTGCGGGGTGTGGATGCCCAAGAGCCTGCCTACAGCTGCCCTTGACACTCTTCCTGCCCTCTCTTTCCACTCCTGGTTTTGAAAAGAGCTTTTTTTGCATTAACCACAAAAATGCATTCGTAGCCAAGGTGAAGCCCTTCAAGAAACCTGTGTGTGGAAGAACAGCAAAAAATTTTAAAATAACTAGCATCACCAACCAGTATCCAATCTGGAGCAGCTATAACTTTTTTTTAGTTAAAAAAAAAAAAAAGTTAATTTTTTTGCTCTGTGACTTCCTTACCACCCTGGCCCCAGTAGATCTTGTAACTGTACTGTGAACTTCTGTAGCAGTTAAAACAACAAACCCTTCTTGCCCTAGAATGGAGGTATCTTTTGCTATGTTTTCTGACTAACATACCTTCCAAGATTTTTTTCTGACACTTTAAAAAAAAACAACCTACCACATAAGCTACAGTTTATTCAACAGCATTTGTACAAAGAATGGACTCTACTCCTTAATTCCCAATGTGAACAGTCTTGCTTCTCTTTCCCATTTGACTCCTTGGAGCCATGCATATTCTGCTGTGCTATAGGGACAAACAGCACTCATGATTTCTTTTCCATTTGGGGTTTTCTTTAAAAAAAAAATGGCCACACACCAGAAGTCCTGTGGGAGCTATTAACCTGTAAGCCCCTTGGGACTTTTAAGAACACACAAAAAAATAACATATGATGGAAATCACCAGCAAACTTCAGCCACGAGCTGAGATCAGGAAATCCAATTATCATCATTGGTAAACATCTGGGAGCTTCATTTGGTTTCCCAAGAAGCTTTTTCTAATTGCTTGGCTTTCTATGATGTAGTGGCCATGCCATGAGAAGCAGCTTTCTGCTTCTCTCTACCTTGTTTCAACTCCATCAAGAACTGGTCCATGTAGCCATCTGGGTAACCCTTAATCCTTTTTTTCAGGGATGTGATCCAAACCAGCAGCTCAGCTCTGTTTACTATTATTGCTTGTTTGTGAGACTGTTGCCAGTGTAATGGGTCACTAGTCCTTTCCATAAAAAAAGAAAAATTCTTCAACTGTTTTCAGAAAAGGTATAAAAATCAGAAATGTCCCATACAGACCTGTGAGGCTGGCTTTAAGTGCAAAGCAAGCCTACATGGTGTCATCCATTCTAAAACATCATTTTGAAGTTAGAAAACCAATTCCTATTTTGAGTGCACTTTTATAGATTTTTTATGCTTTTTGCATGTCTGGTATATGGGTTACTGAATACTATAGATCTTTATTGGGGTTAATGCAAGATACAGACCTTTATTTTTTATCATTTGAAAAATTTGGGGCTATTTATTGATAATTATCTGAATGGAGAAAATACAGTAAACAAAAGGAAAATGCCATGTTGGATGTATACAAGGTGTAGTTATAGGAATATCTCTGTTTAGTAGGGTTAACATTTTTAAAACATGTTATGTGTAGGATCTAAGGCCTTAGCTTACAAAAAAATTTATTTGAGAGCTAGGCCCAGCCCTACAAATACAAATAAGTTAATTTTCTATCCAATCTAAAACTTATTGCCCTACTTAAACATTAACCTTGTGCAAAGAAGAATAGCACCTTAGAGATGTATTGTGTAGAACTCGAAAATTATCATCAGCCATAGGAATGTTAAAATAAAATTGCACAAAGGAAGGGTGTTACTGTGTTTAGAAATTGTATATACTTACATATACAAATTTCTAAAATGAAATCTTTTTTATACCTGACTTTCCTTTTTATATTAAAAAAAATAACAAAAGGAAGTACAGGTAAGTTGCACAGTGCAATATTCTGGCCTCCATTATTTATGCTTAATTTTTGGCACATAGAGAATCATGATCTTTTGTTTCTTATGGGTTAATGACCAGCCTGGTTTTACCATTTCAGTTTTAGTCAATTCTACTGATAATTCTTTAAAACTCCTTTAGCTCCAGATATTGGAAAATACCATTTGTACAACCCAACTTTAGTACCAGAATTCTTAGGGGGAAAGTATTTTTAATACTAACTATATAGTATGATATTCCCTGAGTCAGCCATGAAAACAGTCTTTGAAAAATTCCATCAATTTTTTCACATATTTATTTGCCCCTAGTCTCACCACCCCCTCAAAAAACAAGATTCTTTTTTTTCCCTCTCGTCATTGTGCCTATCGTACAACTGTCTTAAACCAAGATAACACTACTCACCTACTCAGTAGGATGGTTTTATGTATGGTTAAGGATTTATTCTGATTTCTTTTATGACTATTTAATATGATCAATGATCAGAATTAAGGCCTCCATCTGTGACTACAAAATGGAATTTTGTCTACTCTGAAGCTCCTTGACCTATTTGCAGATAGAATCTATTCCTTGGTTTTGTTTGTCTGATTTATTAGCCGATAATGAAGAACTGAATTCTCCACATTCCATGAGACCTAGGTGTAGGGGAGAGCTCTGCACAGGATCAGTTTCTGTGGCCATTGTACTCAGCCCCTACCTCCATCCCCCTTTATCCCCACCCCCAAGGAGATATTCCACTGTGGATGATGTTCTCCAGAAATACTTTAGATAACCTTCCCTTCCCAACTTCAGTCATCATCTGATTTTCAGAACCAGTATAGCTGTAATGAGAGGCATCTGCATCCCAGCCACTTACTTCCCTAGAGTGCCTACACAAAACATCACTTCGGTTTAAAGCAAGAGTTCCTAACTTTGGGGGAGGTCATTGACTCTTTTGGCAGCCTCGCTAAGTCAATGGACCCCCTCTCAGAATAATAGTCTTAATAGATATTGTTATAAAGAAAATCAGTTATACTGAAATAAATTACCAAAATACTTTTTAGAGCACAAGTTTGTAGATCCCAGGTTAAGAACTCCTGGTTTAAAACCATCATTGTTCATACTGAGTCACCAAATCATCCAAGGATGAGCAATAAAAAAAAAAAAGGTGCAGAGATTTTCATTCTAACTGGTTTCTAGACAGCAGGTTTTTATTGGGCACTAGACTATGTTCCAAGGCTAGGGATACACAGCCCTGACTTTGCTTTCATAACATATATCTGTATTGACATATGAACAACCCAAACCCCATATTTTGGTATTTAAGGTAGCTG
Organism: Sminthopsis crassicaudata; assembly: GCF_048593235.1. Taxonomy (NCBI): domain Eukaryota; kingdom Metazoa; phylum Chordata; class Mammalia; order Dasyuromorphia; family Dasyuridae; genus Sminthopsis; species Sminthopsis crassicaudata. The sequence goes on along the minus strand of NC_133617.1, from coordinate 291,610,536 downwards.
GGAGATATGTTTTTCCTAGCTGACCTACAAGAAGGGGAATTGTGACTTCTTAAATATAAACTTAGGAAGGTTGTGGTGGTGATGGTTGTTGTTTTTAATCCAAAAAATAATTCTAATCTATAAAAACAAATTATTTTATCTATTTTTAAAAGAAGTTGGGTAATTTGGTTATAATTACTTATTTCATGCCAAATTAAACTATACGTTCATTTTATGTTATGTTGGTCAATATATCATCTTAATTCTTCATTTGGTAGTTGGAAGAAGAGGAAGGAAAGAAGTTGACTTCATTCTAAAAGCTCCAGTTACCCTCTTGCTACTTATATAAATGCCTGGTTGCAACACACTGGAGCTCTGCCCACACAGAAGGAGTGGCAAGAATATGAATTAAGGTCCAAAAATATTTCCAAACTCATCTCTATGATTGTCATTTTGATTTTTCACAAAGTTTCCTGTCTTCTCTATAGAGGGCGTTTCTTTACTGCCAACACTGTAGAGCCCAAATATCTGAAAAGACAATGATACCCTATATGTACTGTGATCAGCATGGCCACTTCCAAAATCAGGCATCCTTTATCTTAATAATTCTTATAAAAAGCTTTTGCCAAAGCTCCTCAGTGCTTTCCAGTAGAGATGTACCAAACTTCCTTGAAAGGAGAACTTGAAAAGAAGAGAAGAAGGTTCCTATAGGGGGACTCAGGTGGGAGATGGGGGAAGAGACCTATGGCAGCATAGGCAGTTCATCTACCTTGCACAGATTTGAGTGGTGCTATGACCAAATTGATTTTAGGGGCTCACCCTTGCACCTCAAATCATGACACCATCATGGCTCTCTGAAAAGAAAACAGACTGCAGGCTCATCTAAGGAAGAGGGAAAAGGCCTGACGAACAAAAGCTTCCCTTACCTGGATAGAAAGGTCACCTCTCTTCCTAATACAAAACACAGCATGGATGCTCCCACCCCATCATTCCATACATGTTGGCCATTTTTTCTTCTCTAGCTGGGAGCACTGGGGGTAGTCACAAGCAATGAATTCACTCACCCAGCATACTCTGTGCTCTGCAGCATATTTTGTCCATAAACTGTGACCTGGGAGGCACAAAGGGAGATAAATGCTGTGCTGAAGTACCACTTTTTATTACAGAATTGCCTTTCTGGTCATAACTGTTATCTGCAAATGAAACTTTTCAGCTGAGTGATGCAGTTGTTATAGGCCTTTGACTTTCCATGAAATTTTAGCATAAGGATTCATTTGCATGGTAGAAATGAGTTCTGAAAATGAAGTCTAACCTATGAACTTCAAAGTTGATAATTAAATGTAAGTGGACTTTGTCTTTTACTTTTACTAAGCTACACTGGAAAGCAGCTCTCAGTTCTAAATCCAGAATCAGTGCTGCAAATGTTTTAATTTTTTTTTCCTCTCAAAGGCTTCAATGGAAAGGGGAAAATGCAGCATTCATCTAGCCTGAGAAGTGACTAAAATTGTATATAATAATAGCTCGCTTTTAGACAGTGCTTTACCATTTACAAAGCACTTTACACACAGTCTCATTTAATCCTATGAGAGCAGTAGGGGAAGTGTTATTCACCCTCCTCTCACTTTTAATATAAAGTAGAATACCTTGGTAATAGTTGCAAAATAATGTAAATAGTACTCATTTCCTCAGGGAAAATTAAAGGGCAGAACATTTGTAAATTAGGTCTGGTGGACCCTAACAGGAGTAAGAGTTTTAATATGTATTTTTAGTGTTTTTTCTAGTCAAAGCTATGTAGCAAAATGAAGATGATGTCTAAATTCAGAGAAGACCACAGTAAAGGGGAGGCCACTGTCTTAGGTAGCATGCAGCTCCTCCCCTCTGTGTGAGTCTCCCTTAAGGAATAGGTATATATTTATAGCTGATCTGAAGTTCTAAGATTGGATTTGAATCCCAAACAGATATTGCCTGTGGCTTCTCCAGCCCTGCAGTTGTTTGTTGACTTTGTATAAAGCTTTTTTGAATGTACTTGTAAACATGAAGTTTTGTCATCTCCTTCTACAATCCCTCAGTTAAATAGCTATATTATAGAAGTGGAAGTCTGTACAACAGAAGCAGTTTAAAATGTGTTTTGCACTCCATAGCATGCTGTAGTGCAAACCTAGAAGTACCTTCATGGGTAAGGTACTCCTTTCTTCCAGATACTGTCAAATTTAGATCGATCTTGCTTCATGTCTTCTGTAGCGCTGACCCAAGTGGAAGTCAGGTAGAATTCATGAATATAAATGAGAGCCAAAGCAGGTTAGGATTCATGAATACAAATGTGGTTGTGGAGCATATTATAGAGTGCTCTAGGCACACAGGTCTAGTAGAAATTCATCTCCATGAGAAAACAACTACCAGAGCTGCACATAACAAACTCTCCACCTTCCTCAAGCCTACAGCAATTTCTCCTTATTAGAACTTCTTGGTAGAGTCTTTTTGCATCTCAGTTTGATCATTCAAGTAGCATTAAAACTTTTAGGTGACATTATTAACATTCACTCTCACCCGGATAGCTTATAGAAATAAAAATTACTCTAGACTAATAGGTTTTCTCTGTATAGGTATCAATCCTGCCTTGTAAGTCCCCAGGAAGCATAACTGAATGATTTCCCAGGCTTATGTTTGTCATAGGAATGGTAATCAAAGGAGGGATTATTCTTCTGATCATTTTTATACATAGTTTTTTGTTTAGTTTGCTTTTTTCACAAGACAATCTCATTCTGTGTAACTTTGCTATTAGTCTGGGATTCAGAATGCTATTTGATCAGATCAGTATGTAAATTTAAATAACACTAAAATTAACTTAATTTGATTTTGGGGAGTTTTTTTTTTAAGCCTGTTTAAAAATCTCCACCCTTCTAAGAAGCAAGAGACTCTACTAATAAGTTCTGGTGCTTGACCTCTTGAGGGGACCAAAAACATTTTTCAAGATGCCCGGTGCTTTGTCAGCAGCACAGGCTGCATCCTTGTGGTTAGAGATGCTATTCATCTCCATGAAGCACACCTAGGACAGTGTTTCTATCAGGCAAGAAGGAGGAGGAGCAGCCTTTAATACCAACAATGCAACTCACTCCCTAAACAAAGGGCTTCACCACTTGGACTCCTAGTGACAGGTCACTGCCTAGGTCTCTTATCTCACTGCAGCAAGGACAAGAATAGGTTAAACTGAAGATGTACAATAAGAGAATCCCCAAGTTCATAGTTCTTCTTTTCCATTATCATTACTAGAACCTAAAATGGTGTTTCAGAGTACTGTGGTTTGAAGAAGACATTCCAAAAGAGACATTTTTCTATGCCATTTTAAACTAACAACTTTGACTGTTAGTCAAAAGAGGCATGTTTTTTTTATTGGTCATGTATTTACTTGTGTAAGACACTCAGTATGAAGTTACTAGCTGCCAGTCCTACAGATGAGTTTAGTCTATGGGAATTGTGAAAGTGTATGTAATGTGAGAAATCAGTCATCATTGGGTAAGATAAGATTTTTTTTTTGATCTATCAGCTCAAAGATAGAATTCATGGGGAATCATCAAGATTTGGGGTTCTTTAGTTCCCAAAATTAATTATAATCTCTTTAGTGAGGCCTCTCACTAATAAACCAAATGCTTAATCTTTTGACGTGAGAAATATACTCATAAGGGATGACAGGTTATAAGAAAGTGACTGTGTTCTCAAGAGTCAAGTAGGTTAATCAAAACAATTTTTTTAAATTAAAAATGAGGTTGATATGCTAGAGATCTTAATTCCTGCCTAAACATTTTTGGCTTCATTTAAACAATACTGCAGTATCTATATATTTTATTCAGATCTATTGCAAGATGCTTCAGATGTATGTCATCACCTAGGTTTTCAGGGGAGGGGAAATGCCCTGTTAATCTCAAATTTGTGGGGCAGTTTAGGTGTTACAGTGGATAGAGTTCCAGACCTGAAGTCAGGAAGGCTCATTTCCTAATTTAAAAATCTGGCCTCAGACACTTAATTAGTTATGTGACCCTGGACATTTTACTTAACCCTTTTTGCCTCCATTTCCTCATCTGTAAAATGAGTTAGAGAAGGAAATAGTAAACCACTCTGGTATTTTTTACAAAGAAACCCCTAAATGGGGTCACAAAGAGTCGATCATGACTAAAATAACTGAACAATCTTAAGTACAAACTGGAATGTAGAGGGTAGATGCACATCCAATGGTTTATCTCCTTTGAGGTAACCAGGAAGGCAGACAACCATGTGAACTCAAAAAGGCCTTAAAACTGAAAACTTGAGGGATTATGATGGATCCTAAGATTGTAGATTTACAGCTGGAAGTGACATTATATAATTCATTTAGGAAACTAAAGTCCAGACATGAAGTGACTTGTTCAAGATCACAAGGGGTAGTCAATGACAGAGCCAGGTTTCAGTCACAGACCCTTTAACTCCAGTGCTCTTCCTACTAAACCAAGCTGAGTCCTGGGAAGCTTTGTATAGCCCGTAGATCTTGGTGATACACAGGTCAAGTTCCCAATCGATTTTTATTACTTTTTTTAAACCAAAAATATTTGTTTCACCTAAAGGTAGACTGAGCCTTACTGAAGGTATACAGTATATTCTGTAGTCAGAGCCAGCATTGTATCATATCTCCCTTGGTCTTTCAGTCTCATGCATGAAGAAGTTAAAAACCTTAGCTGTTTAGTGAAGAGAGAAGTCAGTGAGGTCATATCTCACCAGAAATTATTTTTTACTGAAGACAAATTCAGAAATGTGATATCCTCAGACTTCTGTCTAAACAAAAGTCATCAAAGCATGATCAAAGTTAGCTCTCCTGCTGGCATGGAGTACCCAGTAGCACTGAAAAAAAACTGCAATTGTAAGCTTTCTTACTGATATAACTACCGCAACCACTGTGATGAGAAGGGGGTAGCCCAGGAGAGCTGATGCACCTTTAGAGCAGCCAGCAAGGGAGTCCTCTGCAATTATTGTAAGATAACACACTTTGCTTTCTAATGCCAAAGCCCTTTGCCATATTCTCAGCCCTTTTCCATGTTCCTTCCATCTCTCCACCCAACAAGTTTTCACTATGGAACCACTATTCTTTTCTGACCTAGTAAAATTCTTGTCACCTTACTACTATAAAACTTGTGTGTGTATTCTGGAGCTTCCCCCTGGATCTCAAAGGGAGATTCTGTGCAAATATTAAAACATATGTATATATAAGCTTCTCTGAGAGCAGTTTAGGGAATTAGCCATGGCTATATCTCGGAAAGATTAGTTAGAACATTATTCATTCATTTGAATAGCTAACCTAAATAATTTTTAAATCCTATGTTAAAATTGAGTGCTATTAGTTTTAAAGACAATGTGATTTTTAAGTTATTCCTAAGTAAGCACATGGAATTAAGTCTTTGAAGCAGTCCCAGAAGGTTAAGTTGAGAATGATTAAAATCTGCTCCTTTTCAGAGTCAGTTCTAGAGCAGATCCAATGGATTAGGGTCTAAATTGATCAGGGAAATCTGTCCAGAAACATTTGATACCCCAAAGGCAACCCAGATGCTGAGATGAGCCTGGGGATCAGCTTCAGAACTAATTCAGATTGAAAAAAAAAAGGAAACAAATCTAAGATGGTATAAAAATTAGTTAATAGAGCATGGGTGTGTGTGATAGAGCTCGTTTGAAGCAGCTTGTGAAAGCTGATTTTTAAAATTTTTAGTATAAGATTGACAAACACTACAAGTCAGGACTTGATTTATTATTTTGTTGGTCATTTAGACTTAAGAAAGTATTTAAGAAAACGTTATTAATGAAGACTAAGCTTGTCAAAATTGTTGTCAAATAAATACTTACCAACCTACCCCTATCATAGGGTCACTGTAGAATGGAGAAGGTACCCATGCTTTACTTGTGGTCTGAACTCAAACCCCCATACAAGCCTGCATAGAGAGTGATTTCAGGATGGGAAGCTAAGTTTACCAGGTAAGAGTTACTTGGTAGATAGAGAACTTTTCAGTGCTATTTCAGAAGGAACACATAGCCTACTTCTTGCTATAAGAATTGTCAGATATCTGTATTTAATTCACTAGAATTAATCTTCTCAATTTCCAACACATTCCTAGCTGAAGTATCTTCTTTATCAGTGTCAAAAATGATTCTAAATAACAAGAATTTTATTCTTCAAACAGATTTATGACAATTGGAAAAGAATAATAAAATAGAACATGAAAATAAAATAAAATATTCTATCTAATTAATCTGCACTCTTAAAATTTTAAACACCAAATAAGTCCCGAATTGCCAAATAAGTTTTTCCTACCCTGAAAAAGTGGGGTTTCTTTACTTCTAGAGGTTTCATTTTTTTTTTACTTAACCATGGGAGTAAATCAGTACAAAAATTAAAACCTAAATGAAAATTTAAAGGGGGGGAGGGAAAAGCCAATTGAGAAAATAAAATATTGAGTCAAAGTTGGATATTTCCTTTATTGGAGTTATTCAAATTCTGGTATAGTTTTTTGTTTTGTTTTGTTTTAATTGAGCACAGTAAATAGCTTAAGGAAAATGATGTATTAATGGGTTTTACTCTACCCTTCTATTACTTTATCAGCTTTGATCCTTAGTCATCTCACTATTTATCAAAGAGCTACCAGAGGCTTCTGGAAACCTTGCATCCCTGTTCCTTACTTTCAAGGAGGTGAATATAATACTATAGTGGCTCTCATTATGGGAAATTCATTATAATTTACTAATTCAATTACTCTGGTTACAAATTTATAAATGCACATGTCCCAAAAGTTTCTTCTATAATGAATTGAATGTTTTAGATGTTGTTTTTCTGATGTGAAATGTATAATATTAAAAGGAAAATTTACACCTCCTTAGGTAATATACAGGAAATATACACTCTAAAAACAAAATCTTATTTTGTAGTGGTTGACAACAGCTTTTTGACTGTTGGGATTATAAAATTATCTGGACAAATAGATGGAGAAGTGTATTGATATACACCTAAAAGTGAATCTTTTTCAATTGATTTAGCATAGTAGCTCTGGAAATCTGAACTTTGCACATATACACACACAAATAAGAAGCTGCAGGCTTTTGAAAGAAGACAGATGATTACATTCTGCTGCTTTCTTTTTTTTCACAAGTTCTATCAGGTTTAGCACCATAGGCATAGTTACCAAGTATGTTCCAAAGAGTGGTCCCTTTATTAATGCTATCAAAAAATACCGCACAAAATTCTTAAGTCTAAATATTGCATTTGATTCCCAGCAGCCATTCTATTTTATTCAGAAAATTAATGAATAGATATAGCAGCTCAGGGAGAAGGTGAAAAGGTTTATCTATTAAGAAAATATCTTCCTTTCATTTGATCGGATTTCTGAGGGCTAATTCTTACCTTTTATTTAAGTTGTCTTCTATCACTGTTTATTTTTTAAAGGCAGGACCAACACCACCTTAGAAGTGGTAAGTGAGCTAAAGAAAGAAAAGGATTATCCATCGCCTAGTTCTTGGCCTCAGTTTCCCTGTTTCCTAGCCAATGGGAACTGTAGAGTTTGAAGGGATATGTTTTCTTAGTAACTACTTGAATATTTTCTGTCCTTTGAATGGCTCAGACTGATTAATTGAACAGCCTAGCTTACAATGAAATGTTGATGTTTAAGCTATTTATCAAAAGAATATAACCACAGGGCCAAGTTTGCACAGGACAGCAGAATTCTAGGAGTATCTTGCTGCTGCTGCCATTACGCAGCTGATTTATACTTCTGGGTCAAGAGAAGGTCCACTGGGGGATAAATTCATTGTGGCTGGCAAGGCAGGTCCCATACCTGATCACCACCTTCCTTCAGGGAGAAATTTTCATCTGTCTGAAAAGCTTAGATGATCAGAGAACAGCTCCGTGAATGCACAACCTGCTTTATTCACCACAGAAATGTCTGTTTGAGCTGTGATAGCTGGCAAAAGCAAGATAATCTTTTTGGATTTAATAACTGTTGCATTAATTGCCCACTCCTATCAATAGCATGGTTGTAGGGAAAAATTAAATGTAGCAATCAGAACCAATGACTTTTATTCCAGAACAAAGATCTTATGGAGACCCACATTTACAAGGACCATTTCATATTTAATCTCCACTCACTTCAGGGCATATTCTTAACTCTCCATTGCATAAGAAATGGACTAGCCCTGATTATTTGAATAAGCAATGTCTTCTCCTGTATAATAACTTTAGTTTAATCATCATTAAAGGAGAAGGCAGTTGTGACCCCAAAACATGTTTAAACATCTCTACAAGGCTGCGAAAACTTTCTCCTCCATTGGAAGTCAAAATATGAAATGTTCTGGCTAAGCCTACCATGGATTACAACGTTGTAGGGAGGAGATATTGCCCCCAGCCCCAGTTTGCTGCTGTCTGAATTCATGTTATGAAATATCCCGTCCAAGATATCAGCATTATCTAATGACAGGATTTCCTCAAATTCAGGATGAAAAGTATGACTTTGTAAATCAGACTCTTGTTGGTATCTTAAAACATTCTTTAGCTTCTTAAATATTGATGGTTCTGACTTTTATCAATGTCTGGGTAAGAAAAAGGCCTTGTTAGTGTATTCATGGAATATTTTGGAAATCCCCTTCAGCTGCTATTGGAGAGCTTTAGAAGAGACTTAGCAACACGATACGGATTTTAGGGACTAAGGTAGGTAAAACTAAAGAGCTCAGCACCCTGAAAATATTCCTATTTTGTGTCTTCAATCAATGAAAATATCCTAGATTTAAAATAATATAGGGATTGGATTATATGTTAGCTATTTAAATTATACTATTCATTACTAAACGTTTCCTTGCAACAGAAATTTCTTGATATGCCCTAACTTTCCTATTTTTCTACATTAAGTGGTTAGGAAATATTCTGCCATTTAGACATATTCTATATTGAATAACCAGGTCCTGGTGCAGTTTCCAGCACGTTAACTGTATCAGTAACCCAATAGACTTTTTAGAAGAGCTCAGGATAAGAAGAAATTTGCTAGGTCCCAAAGGGTTCATGAGCACTATTAAATGCAACTACTGAGAAAAAATCAGTAGCATTTTTCGGATGGGGGTGGGTGGGTGGGAGGACATAACGACTACGGCAAATCTCACCTGCACCCAGCCCATATTGAGGTTTAAAAAAACCTCTGCTCCTGAAAATCAAGCCATTTTTTAACTAATTTCAAACACCAAATCCAAAACCAACAATATAACAAAATTATTATTTGTTTTTAGAATGGGATACATAATAGATAGAAATGCTGACCAAGAAAGCCTAGGTTTGGGGGTGATATCTATGTGATAGAGAACAAAGAGTAAAAAGGAAAAAGGGAAAGTAACCAATCTTCCTATTATTATCATTAAAGTGACACTTTCTTTTTAATTAGGCACGGATTTCGAAGTTAGATGATTAGATGGTTAGAAATACAATGTGATGGGGAAAGTGATGGTGAAGAACTTGCTTACAAAAGTCTTTAATATTAGTGAATGAATGTAAACAGTTCCAAGCTATGCATTTTCATACTTTTCATCAATTAACATGTATTTTGTATGGAGTCCAAGTAAGCTTTTTGTTCCCCATAGATGTTCATTATTGCAAATGTTACATTAAAAACTTTGACTGCATGTCCTCACCGGGAACGTTAGATGCCCATCTATCTAGTTTTTTGAGCTAATGTGCTTTTTTTAAAGTCACAGTGCATTTAACTTCAGACTATCATCTTTATGTAATATACAAGTCCATCCATTTTACTGGAGAAATGACAAATGTTTTCTATTTTACCCATGGAGCAAAATGCTGGCTATATTAAGTGTATATTCTTTCTTTAACAAGTGTGATAACTCGGGACTCCAAACTGTATACAGTTTGTAGGTACTTGCATAGGATAGCTGCAATATGAATGCAATAGATGTTTTCTTCCTCTGTATGTGTGTGTGTGTGTATGTATGTATGTATGTTTTTTAAGTCCAAGGGTGAGGGTGGGGGGTGTTTAAAAGATTTGGGTTATATAATTTCAAATCAATAACATGGAAATATTTTCTTCTTTAAAGCAAACCATTAATTTCTTTTTTAAAAATAGCATGGAGACATTTTCCTTTGTTTTGGAATTTTTATGGATCACATGTCCCTCTCCTCATCCAATTTTACTTGTGCTTCTAGTCTTTTCTCTAACATTTTTCCATTTGCTCCTTTATCAGAACTTGTCTGTGTTGCTTAGTGTGAAAAATACTCTTCTTCGTTTGCCCATTAATAGGACACACAGACTGTTCAATTCCTTTGCAATCCTGACCCTGCTTTGTGTCTAGAAAGACAGTTTCTCAGCCATCTGTGACTGCTGTTTCATTTCACAATTCACTTTTTAAAATATGAGAAAAGAGCTTCCAAACCTGATACTTTGGGTTATACTGGATATATTTGCTATATATTTAGAAAGTATGGGGGGAGGGGTGTCTTTTTATATGATTTTTAGCCAAATTCCAGTGTTCTGATGATTACTTTTCTGGATATCCAACTGTAAATAAAGCCTGTAAAGATTCAGGTTAAGAAACCTAAAAATGACTGTTCATTGGCTTTGTGCTAGCTTTTGGCATATTGTACATAGATTAGATTAAAAGTTTAAATGTTGGGGTTTTTTTCCCCTAAATGCTGTTACTCTAAAAACAAAAACAAACCTATTTTGAATGTTTTGGGATTTCTTTGTTTTTGTTTTCTTTGCTTTTCATTATTTTGGATTTTGTGTGTTGATAAAAATAAATACATGTTTCCTAAAGATTTAACACCAGGAGAGAAAAACAACAACACACTGGTGCTGTTTGGATCGTGAGAACAATTTTAAACGGAAGGTTTGTGATGTAAAGCTGTCCACAATGTACACACCAATTAAGCTGCACTTTTCCTAAGAGACCAGCCACAGTCTACCTGAAATGGGCTTTCAGAGGACCACCACATGTTTACAGTTTCTGTTGCCCATTGAAGTGTAAAATAGAGAAATGACTCCCTCCTCATTGTTACATATTTGATACAGTAGGGACAGGGAAGCATTCAATTTAAGTAGAAAGAACAGTTTGTAAGAAAACCATTTAGTCAGAGTACTCTAATCTTTGGGATTTCAGAATTTGTGATGCTTGGATGTACCAATAAATATGCTGTTGCTTCTCTTGTCTAACAATATGTCTCTGGCCTGTGTTTTACTGTTTATCATTATATCAAGAGTGGCCCTCACATAAATTTGGTCCAGGTCTTGGCCTTTCAACCAGCCCATTCTGACCAACTGCAAGGATGTTCATAGACAAAGACTCTAAATGCTCTTGTATCTGATTCACCATCATGGAGTAAGTTTAACTTTCCCATAATAAAAAGATTTGTGTATTTGCTCCTAGTTGTCAGTTTATTTAAGCAAAGAGTAACCAAATTATGTACAAGAATAGATTTCATATTTCCCAAAGAAGTAATTGGGGTTTTCACTTCAATACTTCTAATAGATCTATAATCTCATCAATGTGTTCAATCCAATGTGATCAGAACCAATGTGTTCAAATATTGACCTGTCAAAGGATCATAAGTTTAAAACTAAAAGAAATCTTCAAAGCCATAAAGTCCAGTCCCCTCACTTTACAGATGAAGAAACTGAGACATAGAGAAGTGACTTATCCAGGGTCATAGCTAGTAAGTGTATGAATTGTTCTAAATGCAGCCTCTCAGTCTTTGGGTGGCTTTTGCCAATGTCTGTGCTCCCTTCCAATTCTAAATCTTCTAACCTGGAATTCACTCATAAATCTTCCACGAGTCCAATCAACATGCTAGGTACTTTCTCTATATCTTAATATTGTATGGATAGCTGTAAGAGCTTGTGAAGTGACTTTCCAGTCATTTATCTATCTAAAAGATTTACATTGCTTTAAACAGTAAAAATCATACAGAAAAACTGAAAGACCTGCCTCTCACACACTGGGAAACCCCTTTGTTTTAAACTGTAGCCAATCAATGAAAAAAAATCAGATTTTTCTTTGTCTATATAGAGGTACACAGTGGGGAATCTCTCACAATATTAGCCTTGGAAAGTGCAATTTAGACGTATATTAATGGCAATGAAGAGAAATCTGAAGCAGGTAAGCAAAGAAACTCCTAGTGAGTAAAAAGAGTAACATAGTGTGATCCAGCATTTTTGAAAGGCCATTGTCCCACAGCACTTGACAATTGGTAGAGCTAAAAAACATCTCAGAAATAAGAGATTTCTTCTATGTCTTCTGATTTAGCTAAAGATTTACATACATAATAAACTCTGTTCTCTGCCTCTTAACTTCCACTACACAGAAAACCCTAGAATATCAGAGTTGAAAAGAACCCATGGGATCATAGGCTAGGTCATAACTGGAACATCAATTTCTCTTGATATATGCCCTGCTAATGATTGTGCAACCATCACCTGAAGAGCTCAGGAATAATGCCCAAAGTAGCCCAGGCCATTTTGGAGCAGCTCTAGTTATCAGTAAATTCTTCAATACAGCAAATTCACATCTGCCTCCCAGTACCTTCCATAAATTATTGGACCTAGATCTGCCCTTGGGAATAGAGCAGAAAAAAAGTAATCGATCTTGCACATACCCTTCAAATGCTGACATTTGTCATGCTGACAATAACTATGCCCCTCCTCACTTCCCTTCTCCAGGCTAAATATCCCTACTTCCTTCAAACAATCCTCATGTGACATTTTTTTAAATCTCCCTTACCATTGTTCTTGCTCTTCTGAGCATGTTTCAATTTGTTCCTTAAATATGATGCCCAGAATTTATATGTGCTTTACGTTTTAAAGAGCTCTTTTTACATAAACTCTCAACTGATATAAAATAGTAAATTGGGACTCTGATCTCCCTTGTTTTAAGATTTTGTACTATTATTTATATAGCCTAAGTATGCATTCCTTTTTTTGTTACCTCACACTGCTGGCTCTTATTGAGCTTAGAATTTACTAAACACTCAGATTTCACAGGAACGATCATCTAGTAAGATCAATCAACAGTCATTAATTTTTTAAGCCTCTCTCTCTATCTCTCAAATCCTATATTTGTACTGACTTTTTGAAGCTGGGTTTAGTGTCTTTTATATTTATACTTACTCAATTTCATCATGTTAAATTTAGCTCCATCATTTCTGCCAGAATTTTTTCTGAATCCTACTTCTCCTCTCCAGTGTAGTAACCATCTCTACCAGCTTCATATAATCTTTGATTGATTTTAAAATGTTGAACAGGAGAGGGACAAGGCCTTTGTCCTGATTTTTTCTTCATCAAAGTTGAGGGCAATCTGGTTTTAAAAACGAAGACTAAGCTAGGGAGATCCTGATTGGGATGATTTTGTTTTGCTAGCCAAGATTAATGGAAGCAACTAGCTTCTTTCAATGTCAGAGAGAAGTGGAATCAGTCCACTTTCCCTAGCTTCAGATTGATCTTTTCACCTGAAGATTAATCTTGTCCCTTCCCCTCTCCAATAATGACATAAGGAGGAGAACTGAAAACTTTTAACTCACCTTCTCATTAAAATAGTCACTCAGTAGGATTGCCTTGCCTTTGCCAGAGAAGATCCAAAGATTACTGTTGGATGAATCAGAAGGAAGATGCACCTTAAGAGCCTTTATCAGCCCTCATTCTTTGGCTCAAATGGAGACAAACCAGAGATCCCTTTATTAATACATTTTGCTTGGAGAATTGCCTTAATTTAACTTTTTGTTAAATTTCACTCAAGACGGTGTTCGGTCAACTCCAAGTTCATATAAATAGGCTATCTTCAGTTTTAAAACTATCCATCTTGTCCATAAACATAGCATAAAAGAGTTTGCCAAATGTCATGCTAAAATCTTACTATACCATCTCTGTGACATTCCAATGTGTCTAAAAAGAAAAAAGTAATCTCACATTATTGTTCTTAATCAACCTATGCTAGCTCAAAATGAGTATTACATTCCTTGGTAAGAATTCTAAATCCATCCTTTAATTATGTTTTCTAGGATTTTGCTAGGAATTGCAGCTAAGCTCACCAGCTTGAAGAATCCACCCCTTTTGAAAACAAGAAATTTGATTATCTTAACAGTCACACCTTTTGTCTTCTCCATAATTTTTCAAAGATCAACAACAAATAAGTTATCTAGGCACAATGCTAAAGATTGACCATGTTTGAGCAGGATCCATCATGCTACGTGAACCTTAGTCTGCATATCAATCAATAAACATTTAAGTGCCTACTATGTGCCACACTCTGTATTAAGTAGTGCAGATGCAAAGAAAGGTGACAAAAAAAGTTTTCAAGGAATACATAGCCAAATGAGGGAGACAATGTGTAAACAACTATTATACAAATAGTCTATAAACACAATAAATTAGAGAAACTTAGGTGCCAGCATTGAAAGTCCTGGTTGGGGATCAGGATAAAAGGGTAGCAAAAACATTTAAAAAAGGAGTAGAGCTCAGGGGTACAAGGAACCAGATTTCTACCAGGAATCAAGGTAAATCAGTGAACAGGAAGTACTAACTGCCCTGAACGAGAGCTCAACATGACTCTGACATAAGGTAACTCTGGTTCTCTGGCTACTGAACACCAAGTGTTTGGTATCAAATAACATAAAAGTTTGAGCTTCCCTAACCATTTCCAAATTGTACCACCAATATTTTGTCCATCTTCATCCTCTGACAGGTGAGGTTTTATCTTATTTTGCCTGGAACCAGTCCTGCACATCACTTTCTAGCTTTTTACAAACTTGTATTTACCCTTTGCCCTTATCTAACTCTTCTTTGTGAGTAATTAAGCATTAATTTGGTACCAGAAACTGTGCTAAGTGGTGGGGGCTATAAAGAAAGGTAAAAACAGACTCTGCCCTTAAGGAGCTTATTATGTTCTAATGGGAGACACAACATGTGAACACTATGTATATAACAAATGTATACATTATAAATGGGAGATAATCTTAGAGGGAAGGTATTAACTCTTGTAGAAAGTTTTGGAAGAAGCCAAAAACAATCATTACAGACATTGGAAAGATCCAGTAAAAAAAAAAAAAAAAAGCAGAAACTCAGTTGTTGGAGTGTCCTTATTGGGCACAAAGATATTCTTTTTTTTCTTTTTTCAAATTTATTTTATTTAAAGAAACAGAATATGAAAAAAGAAATACAGATAAGGAATACAAAACAAAAGACAACATTGTCATGTGCCCAGCAGCACATCAGAAAGAATTTGAAATATATAACAAAAAATACCAATTCAAGAAAGTAAAGGGTAAATACAATATTAGAAGAAATTATATTCAGGAATGTCCATCTTTTCCTTACTTTTTTGGAAATTGTTCTTGTGTTTTCTGCTGCACCTTTTTACTTTATTCTTTTTTTCCTCCCTTTCATTCCCCCCTACCATCCCCAACCAGGATATAGTTTTAAAAGGATATATTTATATATACATATATAGATATATACATACACATACATATACACATATACCCACACACAGAGACACACATATATCTTTCCTATTTCTACTGACCCACAAAGGTATTCTTTTAGAAGGAAGTTGACAAATGCACATTTGGAAATACAAAATTACCTTGTGATGGTTGATGTACAAGTTGTTACCATGGATGCACATAGTTAAGAGGTGTGATGATATCCAGCCAAGGGAACTGAGAAGAAGTGACCAGACAAGTAAAAAAATGGTCAAGAGAAAACAATGTCAAGAAAACTCAACTTGAAGAGCACATAGGAGGGTTCAGAAAGATAAGAAAAAGCCAAAGTATTTGGCAAATAAGTCAAGTGATGATATCAGAACCCAGATTACAAAGAATTTAGAAATGAGTGCCAGTCTAGGAGACAATAAGTACAAACAGGTTTTTAGAGGAATTTGGCAATAAAAGAGAGAAGCAATACACAACGAGGAGTGCAAAAGTGCAAGATGGAATCAGTTTGATAACCATTGTTTTGAAAGATGGCACTGGCCATTATTGAATGGGAATATCAATATAAATCAGCAATGGGATGTGACAATCAAAATTTTGTACTATCTTGAGCTGCATGAAGAAAGGCAAAGTTTCCAAGAATAAGGAATGACTGATCATCCATTCAACTCTATCCTGGTCAAACCTCACTTGGAGGATTAAGTTTAATTCTGGTTGCCACAATTTAAAGAGGACATTGATAAGCTAGAGAATGTACAAAAAAAGACAACCAGGATAGTGAAGAACCTTGAATCTATATTATCTGAAGATTGGCTGAAGGCTCTGGGGGAAGGAGAACTGAAAGCAAAGAAAGGACTTCAAGTATATGAAGAGCTGTGTTGTAGAGAAGGAATTAAACTCATTCCTTTTGGCCCCATAGGCAAAGAACAGAAAATACCAGGAGACCAATTTAGGCTTGATGTCAGGAAAAACATCCTAACAATTAGAGTTACCCAAAAGGGGAATGGGTTTGTATGGGCTCGAATTTTGCAAAATTAATTTGATTGATGTTCAGTCATTCAGTCATGACATGACAGACCCTTCTATCCTCTAATAGCTTTCCTTCTAAAGAGCTAGTATCTTTTAATTTCATGATTGCAGTAGTTATCTGCAGTGATCTTTGAGCCAAAGAATATAAAGTCTGACACTACTTTCATTTCTTCTCCTGTTTGCCAAGACGTAATGGGAAGTTGCCAAGATCTTAGTTTTTAGTTTGTTTTTTTTTTCATGTTAAGCTTCAGACCAGCTTTTACATTCTCCTCTTTGACCCTCATCAAGAGGTTTCTTATTTCTTCTTCACTTTCTGCCATCAGAGTGATATCATCTGCATATCTAAGATTATTGATATTTCTCCTGGCAACCTTAATTCTAGCTTTTAATTCATACAGCCTGGGATTTCACATGATGCACTCTGCATCTAAATTTAAAAATAAGGTGATGAAACAACCTTGTCATATTCCTTTCCCAATCTTTAACCAATTAGTTATTCAGTTCTAACTGTTGCTTATTGACCCATATATAGGTTCCTTGGGAGACAAGAAAGATGATCTATAATTTCCATTTCTCTGAAGATTTGCCACATATTATTGTGATCCATACTATCAACACTTTAATCTAGCCAATGAAGTAGAAGTAGATTTTTTTTTTCTGGAACTCCCTTACTTTCTTCATAATCCAGCAAATGTTAGCAATTCTCTTTAGTTCCTCTACTGCTTTGAAAACTACCCTGCTCTTCTGGTAATTCTCAGTTCACACTGCAAGCTTACCTTGCAGAATCTTAAGCATAACTTTTGCTGTCATGTGAAATGAGCACATTTGTTGGGTATTTTGAACATTCTTTGACATTGCCCTTCTTTAGGATTGGAACATAAAATTATCTTTTTCCAATCCAGTTGAGTTTTCCAAATTTGCTGATGTATTGAATGCAGCACCAACTTTTAGAGTTTTAAATAGCTTAGCTTGAACTCCATCACTTATTGTTAGCAATGCTTCTTAAGGCCCACTTAATTCCCCAATGTCTGGCTCCAGGTCAGTAACTACAGTATCATAGTTATCAGTGATGGTGAGAGCTTTCTTGTATAGTTCTTTTATATATTCTGGCTACCTCTTCTTAATCACTTCTACTTCTGGTTAAGTCCCTAGAATTTTTGTCTTTTATCATGCCCATTTTTACATAAAATGTTCTTTTGATATCTCTAATTTTCTTGAGATCTCGTCTTTTCCCTTGTATTATCTTCTATTTCTCTGCATTTCTCATGTAAGATTCCTTTTAATGTCTCTTTTCTAATCTCTGAAATTCTGCATCCATTTGGATATATCTTTCTCTT
The DNA here is from genome assembly GCF_048593235.1 of Sminthopsis crassicaudata. Lineage (NCBI taxonomy): Eukaryota > Metazoa > Chordata > Mammalia > Dasyuromorphia > Dasyuridae > Sminthopsis > Sminthopsis crassicaudata. The sequence continues at coordinate 291,592,713 of NC_133617.1, read as the reverse complement.
TCTCCTTTCCCTTTAATTTTTCTTCATTCCTCAGCTATTTGCAAAGCCTCATCAGATAGTCATTTTGCTTTCTTGCTCTTCTTTTTCTTTGGAATATTTTTTTTTGCTGCCTGCTGTGGCAACTGGTCCCATTACTGCCTGGCAAGGGAGAAGAAATGGAAGCAGTATCAAATTTTATGTTCTTGGACTCAAAAATCACTGCAGATGGAGACTGCAAACATGAAATTAAAAGATGCTTGCTCCTTGGAAGGAAAACTATGGGAAATCTGGACAGCATACTAAAAAACAGAGACATCATCTTGCTGACAAAGATGACATCATCTTGCTTAGTCAAAGCTATGGTTTTTCCAATATAACGTATACTTGTGAGAGTTGAAATGTAAGGAAAACTGAGTCCCTTACTAGACAATGATTCTAGATATCATCTGCATATCTAAGATTATTGATATTTCTCCTGGCAACCTTAATTCTAGCTTTTAATTCATCTAGCCTGGGATTTCATATGATGCACTCTGCATATAAATTTAATTTTTCCAATACAATATATACTTATGAGAATTGACACTTTCAAATTGTGATGGAGAAAACTTTTGAGAGTCCTTATACAGCAAGTAGATCAAATCAGTCACAACTTAAAGAAATTAATTCATTTTAATGTCTACATTCAAATGCAAAGTCTGTAGTTTCTTCTTTCTTTAACATAAATAATTTTACCTTTATATGGTCCAAATGACTTTTTTTTCTTTCTAAGCTCTTTTTTTTTCCCCCCTGAGGCTGGGGTTAAGTGACTTGCCCAGGGTCACACAGCTAGGAAGTGTTAAGTGTCTGAGATCACATTTGAACTCAGGTCCTCCTGAATTCAGGGCTGGTGCTCTATCTACTGCGCTACCTAGCTGCCCCCCTCAAATGACATTTTGATAAAATTGAATAAAGATTCTACAAGATAGAGAAGCTGCTTAATATTATAACTTGATATCACTTGTATCCAAAAAGCTGTAACTAAGATGTTTTAGTTTGACCCTGTCTTTAACTTAAAAGCAATACTTAGTTCAATTAAAGAAGGAGTTTAATGGATTTAAGGATAAGAAGACTGATAACTGTTTTAATGTGTATCCTCAGAGATGTTTTGTTTCATATCACTCGTTCTTTATCTTTCCTCCAGAACCTTCTGGCTCCAGTGACTAGATATAGACCTAGATGGTCCCAGAGCAGGAAGTGAGGCTGTTAACCTTGTCCAGTCCTCCTTCACTCAAATCCAATTCATTTGCACCTCCCTGATGCCATGGTTGTCTTCAAGAATGAAGGACAAATAACAACCTCAGTGCCCCACTGAGGACCAGCTAGCTTCCTTCTTCCTTTCCTTCCTTGTTTCTCCTTGCTTTCAGATTAATACTCCCATCAAGGCTTGTGTTTCCCTAGAATAGTCTTCAAAATCCAGTATAATGTCAGAATATAATTAAGCGTCAGAGTAGGACTTTATTTATTTTTAATAAACTTATACAAGAATGAAAATCATAAGATATCACAGGATTATAATATTTAAACCTAGAAGGAATTTTAGTAGTCATCTCTTCTAAAATACCTGTTTTATAAGTGAGGAAATTTAGACCCAGACATGAAGCAGCTCACCCAAAATTGTAGAATGAGAAAATAGAAGAGCTAATATACTCAAATCCAGGACTTCTGTATGAATGGCTTATTCATATCCTTAACTCATTTCATTTAACAAATTCAACATACATTTCTTAAATGCTTACTTTGTGCACTTATACTATACTCAGTAAATCTATTTTAGTAGAAGAAACATAAGTAAGTATAGAACATAATTGGGTTACACTGGCATACTTGGGGAAACATTCCCATTAGTCATTCCATTCCACTCAAATCAAGAGTCAGTGGGAATCCTCAATCGAGTTGTGATGGTATAAATAATGAAAGCCTTTCAGTGCAGCCAAGAAATGTAATTCCTTATATATAACTGAATATACAGATTTTGTTTAGAAATAAGCCATGTTGAACAGAAGAAAAAAAAATATTTAACACTGCACAAAATTCTACTAGAAAATAGTGAAGGAGCAAGCATTTATTAAGCACCTACTATGTTCCAGACACCGTTCTACATGCCTTACAAATATCATCCCATATTGTAGCATTAAGGTCAGTTGTCCATAAAACTCATTTATCTTTTACCATTACAGTCTAAAAATGTCCTCAAGAGACAATACATTGATTTTTTGAAGGACAACAAATCAGTGACACTGAATATTTAGTGTGGAAATTAACTTTTAAGCACAATATAAAAACTGGGTTACCAGAATAAGCCCTTCTAATCCCTTAGGGATGGGAGGAAGTTAAGAAATTATGAAGAAAGAAAGGAAGGAAAAAGAGAAAGAGAAAGGAGGACAGAGGAATGGTAAAAGGAATAAAGGAACAAGGAGACTAAGGGAGAGGGAAGGGAGGGAGAAGCCAGGAAGGGAAGGAAGAAAGACAAGGAAAAAGAAAGAAGATTTGGGTGATAAACATGAGTTTATAATTATGGTACAAATACTCTGACAGTAGGATGTTATACTCTGATTAGTCACTGTAAAAAGCAAACATGTAAAGTAAGCTCTTGCTGTTATTGCCCCAACATCTCTTCTCATACTATAACAAACTCTTCACTCAAGTCAGCATTAAGTAGCCATTAAAATCCAATCGAATTTTCCAACTAGTTTCATCACAGATAGCCCTGACTATGCAAGTCCCAACATGCTAGCATGAAATTGTTTACTTTTAATAATAGCAACTTTATTTTTGACTGCAGTGAGACCATAACTCTGGTATGTTTTGTTTTGGTTCATTTACTTAGACAGCCATCTGGCAAGATAATGTTCAAATGAGATATTCTCAAGTGAAGGAAAATATCTTCTGTTAGGAATACTGAGACTATGGCAGAGCTCAAGCTGTATTTGTTCTTCAAGTCCCTCCACAGCTTGGCCCCAATCAATTTTGCCAACTATCTCTCATAGAAAAGTCCTTCTTGATCCTGATACTCCAATTAAACTTTATTACTTAGTGTTGCCCCAATTCACACCTAACCCTAACCTTTTGCACAATTTCTCACTTTGTCCCTTTTACCTACAGTGTATTCCTGCTTCTCTAGCTGTCAAAATCCTGTCCATTTTACAAGACTCAGTTCAATTGTTATTTCCTCTATGAAGCCTTCCTTGATACCCTCCAAGTCAAAATCATTATTCCCTTATCAACCAGACTGAAATAGGCCTCTAACCTGTGGATGGCCAAATAAAACACATTTGAGACAAGAAAGCAGGAATTAATAGTGGTTTAATTTCAAAGTAAGGAGAATATTTGCAAGCTGAAGTCCTAAGTAGAAGGCCTTAAATTGCTGGGGTAGGAGTAGGGCTTATAGGAAAACCATAAAGGGACTGAACTACAACACAATTATTCTTAAGTCTTGAGTAAACAGTTCCCACAGAAGGTCTGGAGAGAAAAGTCCCCAAGTTGATTGTGTAAAGTCTTAAGGGTCTTTGAGCCTTGTGATAGTTCATCAGGGTATAGAACTAGAGTTAGCATGGCAGGTACAGGAGTGGAGTACCTTATTTGATTCACTTGAAAGTTACAAGAAACAGAGATTGTGAACATCTCAGGAAATATAATGGATGGCTTTAGGCTGCAGCACATCAGCTGCTTCTGGCTCTCACATCTCTGGGAAATAGGGTAGCTCCAACAAAGGAAATACTTCTTGTTTAACATGAAAATCATAAATCCCTCAGTAAATATCTGATGCTAGTCAAAGCAATACACTTTGCCAGGGGGCAATTCAGGTGCAAAGAATTGTTATTATGTCTAAACTTAGGGCACAACCTGCTTACTAGGCCTTAGCTCTGAGAAAGAGTGTCTCCTAATATCTTGACATAATCCACTGAATTCTCATGGAATTTTGTACCTGCCTTATCTTATAATAATAATAGTTCATATTTATATAGTACATTGCATTCATGATTTCACTTGATCTTTAAAAATAATAAAAAACTGGATTTCCAATGCCAAGATGATAAAGTAAAGAAGAGGTCCTCTGAAGCCCTCGCAAATTCCCCTTCAGATTACTAGAAAATTACTTCAGAATTGCTATAAAAGCAGAGAAGCAGCTTACCACCAACAGGAAAGGTCTATCTCATTAAGATAGGAGGTGAGTGAGGTCCAAGAGCAGCAGCAACCAGTCTCACAGCAGGGGGCCTGCACCAAGGCCACAAGACCAAGGCAATTGCCTTAGGGACCAGTGAAATCCCACCATTCTGCAAGCCAGCAGTCCCCTAAGTAGTCAAGCAGTTTGTGCAGCACAGCAAGGTTCCATCCCAGTAACCCTATTCCTCGAAACCCCAGCAAGGCCTTGATCCCATTGCTGACCAATGAAGCCTTGCCTCTGGGGCCTACCAGCAGAGAGACTGTTTCCATAATAACCCCACTCCTGGGACAGACAAGTAGCTAGACCCTACACCCAGGGGAGGCCAAAAGGGAGGCCCTGCCCTACTAGTAAAAGCCAGAAGGGAAGCCTACTCTCTTTGGAAAGCAAGCAACTAAGCCCTGAAGTCCAACAAAAATCAGTATTAAGGCCCCAGAGCCCCAGCATAAAAAGCTTGGGATGGTGCAGGATCAGAGCCCAACTCTCACATAAAAACACCAACTCTCACACACACACACACACCCAAAAAAGAAAAAAGAAAAAAAAAGAAAAAAAGAAAAAAAAAAGGGCAGAAAAAAATGAACAAAAAAAAATTTACTGTAGAAAGTTACTAGGATGCTAGGGAGAATCAAACATAAACTTGGAAGAGGACAATAGTGTCAAAATGATCACACGTGAACCCTGAAAGAAAAAATTTAAATTATTCTCAGGCTCAAAAAAAATTCCTAGAAGAGCTTAAAAAGGATTTAAAGAAGGAAATTAGAAAAGTAAAAGAAAAATTGGGGGAAAAAAAGAAATGAGTAATGAAAGAGAATCATGAAAAAAAGTCATAGCATTGGAAAAGACTACAAAAAGTTACTAAGGAAAATATATCCCTAAAAAAAAAAAATAGAATTGGCCAAATGGAAAAGGAAGTAAAAAAAGAAGAAAATAATTCTAATTCTAGAATTAGAATTGAACAAGGGGAAACTAATGCTCTATCAAGTATTGATAGAATATTATCAATATGTGATTAAAAAAACAAAACAAAAAAGGAAAAAAAATAGAAGGAAATGTGAAATTTCTTATTGGAAAACAACTGACCTAAAAACATAATCCAGGAGAGATAAGTTAAGAATTATTGGACTACCTGAAAGCCATGATCAAAATATTTTTAAAAGTCTAGTCAACATCTTTCAAGAAATTATCAAAGAAAATTGCCTGACATATTAGAACCAGTGGGCAAAATTTCTATTGAAAGAATCCACCAATCACTACCTGAAAAAGATCTCAAAATGAAAACTCTCAGGAACGTCATAACCAAATTCTGGAGCTCACAGGTCAAAGCAAAAAGTATTACAAATGGCCAAAAAAAAAGCAATTCAAATATTGTAAAGCTACAGTCATGATTACACTGGATTTATCAGTTTCCACGTTAAAGAACCAGATGGCTTGAAATATGACCTACCAGAAAACAAAAGAGTTAGAATTACAATCAAGAATCACCTACCCAGCAAAATTGAATAATCTTTCGGGGGTAAACGGTAAGATAAATTTCTTCAAAAATTTAGATGCTACTATTTGGTGCATATATGTTTAGTTATATTCAATAAATTTTTGAAGTTTAATGAGTTACAAGAGGAAATAGTTAATAAAACTATATTAGTGGGGAACCTCAATTTTCCCCTCTGAGAACTAGATAAATCTACCCCCAAAAAATGAGAAAAATTTAAGAAGGTGAATAAAATTCTAGAAAAGGCAGATATATTACATCTCTAGAGAAAATTGAATGGGAATAGAAAAAATTTACCTTTTTCTCAGCAAAATGTGGTATCTACACATAAAATGACCTTGTATAGGACACAAAAACCTAATAACCAAATGCAGAAAAGCAAAAATAGCAAATGTATCCCCTTTCAAATCATAATGCAATCAAAATTATATTTAGTGTTGGACAATAGAAATTTTGAAAAAGGAATGAGAAATTAGTAATCTAATAACAAAACAAGTGGGTCAAATAACAAATTATAGAAACAATGATTTTATTAAAGAAAATTATAATAATGAGACAACATACTAAAATTTATGAGATGCAGCCAAAGAAAATTATATTTCTGATTACTTATATGAATAAAATAGGGAAAAAAGCAGAACATCTGAATTGGGCATGCAACTAAAAAAAGCTATAAAAAGAACAAGTTATAAATTCTCGATTAAATACTAAACTGAAAATCCTGAAATTGAAAGAAGAGATTAATCAAAATGAAAGTTTAAAAGTGAAAAAATAAAACTAAAAACTAGTTTTATAAAAAAAAACAATAAAATAGATGCACCATTGATTAATTTGATTTTAAAATTTTTTTAAAAAGGAAAGAAGGAACGAGTATCTTGCTAGTATCAAAAATGAAAAGGGTAAATTTATTACCAATGAAAAGGAGGTTAAAACAATTGTAAAAGCTACTTTGCCCATTTATATTTGATAGTCTAAATGAAATGGATGAATATCTATAAAACTATAAATTACACAGAATAACAAAAGAAGAAATAAAATACCTAAATAACCCAAATTTTTAAAAAGAAATTGAACAAGCCATCAATTAAGTTCCTAAGAAAAAAAAATCCCCATGATCAAATGGATTCACAAGCAAATTCTACCAGCATTTAAAGAACAATTAATCTCAATACAATATAAAGTATTTGGAAGAAAGAGTCCAAATTTCTTTTATGACACAAATATGGTGCTGATATCCAAAACAGGAAGAACTAAAACAGAGAAAAAAATTGTAGAGCAATTCCTGAATTAAAAATCATTGCAAAAAAAAAAATTAAATAAACCACTAACAAAGAGATTATAGCAATATATCACAAGGATCATACACTATGACCAGATAGGATTTATACCTGGAATGCAGGACTGGATTAATATAAGGAAAACTGTCAGCATAATTAACCATATCAATAACAAAATCCACATAAACATTTAATACCTCAAAAGATTTGCTCTTGATAAAAAATTAATACCCATTCCTATTAAAAACATTAGAGAGCATAGGAATAAATGGAAACTTACCTTTAAATTATAAGTAATATTTATATAAAACTCAGCAAATCTTAACTATAATGGAGATCAGCTAGAAGCTGTCCTAATATAATCAGAGATGAAGCAAGGATGCTCTATTATCACCACTACTGCTTAATATTGTACTAGATGGGGAGGGAGGAAGAGAGGAAAAAATTGAAACTCAAACACTTATTAAAAATGAATGTTAAAAACTATCTTTAAATATCATTGGAAAAAAACGCTATTTAGAACAAAAAATGTACTAGAAATGTTAGCAGTAAAAGAAGAAAAAGATACTAAAGGAATTAAAATAGGCAGCAAAGAAACAAAACTATCACTTTTTGCAAATGATAAAATGTTAGAAATCCCAGAGAACTAACTTTAAAAACTACTTGAAATTATCAACAACTTTAGCAAAGTTGCAGGATATTAAATTAACTCACATAAATCATCAGCATTTCTACATATTACCAACAAAGCCCAGCAGCAAGAGTTAAGAAATTTCATGTAAAATAATCATAGAGTATATAAAATACTTGGGAGTTTACCTGCCAAGACAAATTCAGGAACTATATAAAGGGAAGCCACGCTGGATAGTTCTGTGCCAGTCTCCCATGTCATGCAATTAGTTTTAAAGTTCTTAAAAGAGACCTTGAGAGTGTCTTTGTACCGCCTTTCCTGACCACCACATGAATATTTGCCCTGTGAGTTCTCCATAAAAGTCTTTCAGGCAAATATGTATTTGATCTTTGAACAATGTAGCCAACCATATGTTGCACATTCTGCAGTAGAGTTGGAATGCCTGGCAGTTTAGTTCAGAAAAGAACCTCAGTATCTGATATCTTATCTTGCCAGGTGATCTCCAGATTCTTCCTGAGACAATTCAAATGGGAGCAATTCAGTTTCCTGGCATGGCACCGGTGGAGTGTTCAGGTTTCATAGGCATGCAACAATGAGGTCAGCACAACGGCTCTGTAGACCTTCAGTTTGACAATCCGTCTAATCCCTCTCCTCTCACACACTTTCCTTCAGAGCCTTCCAAACATTGAGCTAGCTCTGGTAATGTGAGTGTTAACATCCTTATCTATCAATGTGGACATTCCTGGAAAGTAGACTACAAAGGTAAGTGAACTTATCCACAGAGTTCAAAACTTCTTCATTGGATATAATTAATGGTTCCTTCATATGATGTAGTGCTGGCTAATGGAATACCTCTGTTTTCTTGATGTTAATTATTAGACCAAAATTAGCACAATCAGCAGAGAATCAATCCTTACTTTGTTGAGTCTCAGCTTTGGAGGCTGCATTGAGTGCAAAATCATCTGCAAACAAAATTCATGCACTGACTTTCCCTCCACTTTAGTTTTGGCTTGTAGCCTTTTCAAGGTGAACTTACCATCAGTGTGGTAGCTGACTTTGTTTTCCATGTTTATCTTCATTGAAGGCATTGGACAACATGGCTGAAAACATCTTGCTAAAAAGAATGGGAGCAAATACACAGCCTTATTTTGCTCCATTGGTGGGTGACCGGGAAATCTCGAGAGCATTTTGCCCATTGTCCAGAACCCAGGCAAGCACACTATCATGAAACCAATGTTGAGCAATATTGATGAACTTTTATGGGCAATTAAATTTTGACATCATTTTCTATAAGCCCTCATAATTGACAGTATGGAAGGCCTTGGTCAGGTCTACAAATGTTGTATTTCTGTTCTGCTCCTGACATTTCTCCTGGAGTTGTCAGGTAGTAAACGCCATGTCCACTGTTCCTAAACCCCCTTCTAAAGCCACATTGGTTCTCAAGTAAAAGAACCCCCTCTTAATAAACATGCAGGACTTGTGTATTTATAGTGCCCATCCTCTTCTCTCCTTCACAACCTGAGTGCCTTCTCAAGTTAGCATTTATGTTGCAGCAGTGGAAGGAAAGCAAGGAGTTTCTCGGGTTGTTTTTTTTTTTGGTTTTTTTTTCAACTAATACAATGACAGGCTTTCTATGAATTACCCATTTTCGGGGGCTCAACCCTTATTAAACACTGACCTCTGGTGGGCTATTCTGGTAGCGTACCTGCTAGAAATACAATGCTTGTAGAAGCTAAAATACAAAGTCTGAAAAGAGTTCCAGACTGGAGTTTCAGGTCAACAAAGTCAGCATGGTGCCCCTTTTGAAACAAAACTGTCAACAACCTTCAGTCATTTCAGTTAGCTCTGCCTCCCACAGAGATCTACTATGTATCACCAGCCATGGAAAAAGGAGAATTCTAGAGTCAAATTGTTCAAGTGCAGACTCTGCCCGGCTTTAGCTCTGTGACTTGGAACAAGTCACAATCTCTCTGAGACAGTTTTCTCTTTTGTAAAATGAAAGAGTAGAACTAAAGAGATAGTCTCAGTGGTACCTTCCAGCTTCAAATTTCTACTTTGTCAATAATTTCTGAAAAGCTCTGTTCAAATTCTAGTTTAATTAAACATTATTAAAAGTTTATGATATACAAAGCAGTGCTCTAGCTGAGGGAAGATACAAAGGGAAAGAAGATACAGTTCTTGCCCTCAAGACGCTAACATCAATTTAACTGAACACTAATTACATAAATACCTGATTGCTCTCAGAAAAAAAAAAAGGAACGAAGAAAGGAGGTAGGAAAGGAAAGAAGGAAGAAAGAAAGAGAGGGAGGGAGGAAAGGAGGGAGAGAGGAAAGGAGAAAAGTAAAGGAAGGGAGAGAGGAAGGGAAAGACGCAGGGAGGGAGGGAATGAAAAGAGGGAGGAAAGGAGAGAACAAAGAAGAAAGGGAGAGAAGGAGAGAGAGGAAGTTTCTTTTTTATTTTCAAAACATATGCATGAATAATTTTCAACATTCACCCTTGCAAAACCAAATTTTCCCCTACCTTCCCCCCATCCCCTCCCCTAGACAGCAAGTAATCCAATATATATGAAACATGTTCAATACTTCTATACACATTTCCATAAATATCATGCTGCACAAGAAAAATCAAATCAAAAAGGAAAAAAATGAGGAAAAAAACCAAAATGCAAGAAAACAACATAAAGAGTGACGATACTATGTTGTGACCCACATTCAGTTTCCACAGTCTTCTCTCTTCGTGGTAGATGACTCTCTTCATTACACACACATTGGAACTGGCCTGATCATCTCACTGTTAAAGAGAGCCATGTCTATCCTAATTGATCATCATATAATCTTGTTGCTGTGTACAATGATCTCCAGGTTCTGCCCATTTCACTTAGCATCAGTTCATGTAAGTCTCTCCAGGTCTCTCTGAAATCATGAAGAAGGAAGTTTCATAACTTACACAATGGCCCTTCAAGTACTGGAAGATTGCTATTCCCCGCCCCCCAGTCCCTTTTTTTTGGAAATCTTTGTCCTGACTCTTTCATAGGTGCTCAGATGAGATGATTTCAGTCTTCTCAATATTTTGCTCACTATCCTCTAAATATTCTCCAGCTCATTAATGTCCTTTGTAAAAGGAATATTCCAGATTGAACACATATAGCATAAACAGTCTGAAGTTGGATATAGTGGAACTATCATTTTCCTGGTCATTACACAGAATTCTAATTCACCTATTAGGGATGTGCTGCAAATATTTAATAACTAGTTCTCTGAAAACAAATTGTACGCACAACACACAATTTTAATCTTCATTATTAACATTTTCCATCACTTCCTTAAGTCCAGACAATCAACAAAAATTGATTTTTAGTATCTGAAAATTTGAAGTATCTCAGGTTCACATTGAAAATTTAATAATTAATTTTCTTAAGCCAGTTCAGGTTGGATCCAGCAGCCTAAAATTGAAAGGGCTTTTTTTGCCTTCCAAAACATATTATTGACTCCTATTAAATTTCTTCATTAAAATCCATGTTCCTTTTTTTCTATACAAACAATTGTCAGCCATGGATCCACCATTAGGTAACTCAGTCAAAAAGAAAATAACAATTGCCTGATATAACAAGTTCTTGGTGAAAATACATTCTTTTTGATCATGAATTCCTTTTCTAAATGTTTATCCATTTAATCCATTAAGTAATATATTTTAGAATTTTGCTAGGAATTAAAATCAAACTTAAAGTTTAGAAACTTGGCTCTCTTTCCTATTTATAAAGATTGAGATGTGTGCTTCTTCAATCCTGTGGGAGCTCTCTTATTTTCTATAATCTTTACAAATCACTGACAGAGACTCAGCATTGTTTGCTAGTATATTAGAATGGACCTGGTTACAAACTCATCAAGATCAATCATTCAACCAGCATTACTATGTGCCAGGTGCTGCATTAAGTACTAGGAGTACAAAGAAAGACAAAAGCATGATCCCTCTTGGAAAAGAGCTCAAATTCTAATGGGGGTATTTTAAGTATCTCCCTACTTATCTTAGATATCAATCAATTCATCATTATTTATTAAGCCCTTATTGGAATCTAAAAGTTGTTATTCTTATAATCCTTTTTTTTTTCCCTGTACTTTCTAACACAAGATCATTCTCCTCTGTAAAGAAAACAGAAACCAAATGGGAGCTGAACAGCTGTTCTGCTTTCCCTCCATTGTAGGTTAACATCCTCACTTCCACTTGGAGTTCTGTCTCTCTTTTGATCCCCTCTTTTTCTCAATATAGTTTAAATAACAAAAAACTGAACAAACCTCTTTCTGTTGCTTGATTTCAGCTTCCCTAGCTCTATATTTCTCACACAATCCTCCCAGGACCACATTGTGCCATATTTTATTCATTTTCAAGGAGCAGACAAACTATATCTCAGGGTTTATTAAAAACAAAACAAAACAAAACAAAAAACACTGAAGGATTTGATTATTGACCTACTGTCAGTGATCTTTGAATGATGGTGGGAAAATAATGAGCTTCTGAAGGACAGAAAAACAAATGCTTCGCTAGCTTTCAAGAAAAGAAAGAGAATAGAATCTATGGAACTGAATGTCTGATAATTTCACTTTGACTTCCATTTTTGACAGTGTTTTTAAATTGGCCAATCAGAGGAAGGGCCATATATACTTAACCTAGATTTTAGTGAAGCATCTGAAAAAGTATTTTATTACTTATTCTTATGTACAAGACAGGGATGGGAGCTGGACAAGTAAGATCATTGCCTATAATTAAGTGAAGTTACACCTAGCAAAATGGCTAAAGCCAAAGAACAGTCATTAAAGGGTCAACACCTTTAAGCAAAGTCTCTGTTTTAACCCAAAGCACTGTAGTAGGAAAAATAATATGCCATAGTCTCAAGGAGTCTACAATATATTAGGGACAGGAAGGGAAATAAAGTATACAAACAACTATGATACAGGAGAGACTAAGTTAAGTGAATCTAAGAAATTTTCAGGGAAAAAAAATCTTGTCAGCTGAAGAAGGGAGAAGAGAAATCATGGGAAAATAGTGCTGTGGTCTGAGTTTCATCTTTAAAGGAAAGAAGAGACTCCAAAAGTGGGGGGACGTAAGGGTTCTTAAAGGCTTGGGAAATGTAGCAAATCAAGAGCTTGAAGGTAGAAGAGCTCAGACAACCAGTGCTAGTCTAGTTTGGTCATCAGGTAGAGTAAGTAAAGATATGAGATAAAGCTAGAAAAATTGCTGTCAAATGGTATAGGATTATGACTGCTAATATCAGGGAAGCTTATAATTTGTTCAGCAGACAATGTGAAGCCGTAAATTTTTTTTATTAGAGGAATAAAATGTGAAGTGCTGGGACAGGAAGATTATGTCATTACAAATCCATTTGAAGGCCATGAAGGGTAACCTAGGTGTGAAAAGAGAAGGTATCAACAAGATCATCTCAGTAAAATTGAGAGGAATGATTAGAGATGAGAGCTATTATGAAGAAAGCATTGACAGAACTCAGTAAGAGGATTAATATAGGGAGTGACACACAAATGGGAAGAATCAAAGAAGCCAAAATTATGGGCTTGGATATCTGGGAGGATGGTGGGGCCAGCCTCTACTTGAAAACCCTGGGCAGACAAGAGAAAAGAATCAGGGTGTTAAGCGATTGCCATCTTTGAAATGAATTTGTCTTAATTTTCCCACATTTCTCTTGTATTTGGTGGATGGGTTATGATCTTTGAAAGGATTAGAAATTTCATTTTGCAGATGAAAAAAGTGAGGGTCAGAGAAGTAAACAGAAGTGACAATCATGAATGAAACCCAGATCTAATTCCAAATCCAAATTCAGGGCCCTTTCTATCCCACTACACTCATGTTGCATGCTTCACACTATCATATTTTGGAACTAAAATAAAACTAAGCTATATTTTACATTGAATTTACACAGGAAATATGCAAATCCAGTCTATGAAAATGTTACAATGTCTTTGTGCTCTCTGTGTCTCTGTGTGTATCTATTTCCATGTGTCTACCTCTGTCTCTGTCTCTCTCTCTGTTTCTCTGCCTCTGTTTCTCTCTCTCTCTCTGTTACTGTGTGTGTGTGTGGCTCTGTTTCTGTCTGCATCTGTTTCTGTTCTGCTTGCCTGTCTCTGTCTATCTCTCTCTCTTTTTCTGTCTCTGTGTGTCTACCTCACCTCTGTTTCTGTCTCTGTCTCTTTCTCTCTGTTTCTGTCTTTGCATTGGTCTGTCTCCATCTGTGTGTGTCTTTCTGTGTCTTTCTCTTTCAGTCTATCTGCCTCTTGTCTGTTTGTTTCTGTCTCTGTTTCTGCTGCATCTGTTTCTGTCTCAGTCTGTGTGCATGTGTTTCTCTGTCTCTTATCTTTCAGTCTAACTCTCTGTTTCTGTCTCTCTCTTTGTCCCTGTCTCTGTGTGTCTATCCCTCTCTGGTTCTCTTTCCCATTATAGTCTATCTTTAAATTTTCGTGAATTGAAAAGAAACACAATGTAGCACTTTCAAAACCAAATAGTGATAGGAAGTTTAGTTTCATGCCCAAGATATAATAAATAAATAAATACTTCAGATAACACTAAAATTTAGCACTTCTGGAGTAAGCAGGATGACAGCACTTTTTTCCCTGGAAAAAAGTCTAGAGAGAATCTGAAGGATTCCAAGACACTCTCCCCTCCCCCTATTTTAACTGCAGTCTGTCCCTCTAGGTTTTACCTTCAGATATATATACACACACATATACATATATATATATATATACATATATATATATATATATGTATATATGTATATTTATGAGCACCTCTATTATAAAACTCTCTCTCTCAAGGTACAATTATCACCCTTTAATCTTTGGGAAGGTTTTTCCCTTTGATATGGCATTATGCATGACTTCTCACTGTCTGAATGTTATCTGATGTTATTTCCATCTTCTATTTGACTTTTCCATACCCAGTGTCTTCTCCTTTCTTAATATTTCTGTTTCAGCAAATCTGCATTATTCTTCTTTTCTCCTAATTTTATGGGAAGCATCTGGAGCTTAAAATTCAGCTTTTGACACAAGCTCCTTTGTTATTGGTGTTTCATTTGCGCTCATTTGAGTCCCATTTGGGGTTTTCTTGGCAAAGATACGGGGAGTAGTTTGTCATTTTCTTCTCAAGCTCATTTTACAGATGAGGAAACTGAGGGAAACAAAGTGAAATGACTAGTCTAGAACATACAGTTAGGAAGTATAGCCAGATTTGAATCTTCCTAACTCCAGGCCCAGTATTCTATCCACTGTGTCACCCAACTACATTTACATTAGAATAAATCTTCAGTTTTTTCTTTAGGCAGAGAAAAAAAACTTTGTGTTATTCTCACTTTAATCAATAAAAACAGAGAGAGACTTTATTAGACTGCACCAAAAAGAGGGGAGGAAGGCATTTATCTAACAAATTCAGTTTACTAAATATTAGTTAGGGCTGACAGAGAGGAAAGGTTGGTGCCCTTGAGGTCTAAAGACCTAATTTTGAATCCTAGTTTAATCAATGAACTAATTCTAAGACTTACTCAAGCTACATCCCCCTCTCTCCTTTGCCACAAGTCTCCCTAATCCAAGTTATCCTTCATTCACCCACCAAAGTAGTTTTCTTAAAGTGCAGGTCAATAAACTCAATAAATTCCAGTAGCTCCTTATCACTTTGAAGAACAAATACAAAATCCTCTAGTTTTTGCTTTCAAAGCCTTTCATAACCTAATTTATCCTGCCATCACCACTAACATCACACTACAATATTCTTACACCTTACATATCCTATCTCACCCTATATACTTTAATCCAGAAACACTGGCCTCCTTGTTACAAGAATAAAACACTCCATTTCTAAGCTCCAGGCATTTTCTCTGGCTATTTTCCCAGACTAAAATGCTCCCTCTCCTCATCTTTTCCTCATAGCTTCCTCTATGTCCCAACTGAATTCTTGCTCTACTAGCAACCTTTCCTAATCCCTTTTTGTTCTAACGCCTCACTTCTGTTAATTATTTCCTATTTATTTTGTATACATTTTATTTGTACATACTTATTTGCTTGTTGTCTCCTCCTTTAGATTCTAGCTCAGTTGAGGGCAGGAACTGAGCTGTCTTTTATCTTTCATTCTAACTCCAGTGTTTAGGATTAGCTTGGCACATGATAGAAACTTAATAAGTGCTGACTTTGTAGGCCTCAATTTCTCTGATTAAAAAAATAAGGCTGTCAGACTAGATAAACCATAAGAAATCTTCTGTCCCTACAGTTGTATTTATTAAATGTTCACTACATACAAGGTTACCACATCCCCTATTTCTCTCCCTTCAGTCAGGCAAGAGAGAATGTAATGGCTTTAGGAAAAGTAGTTCTCAAAACTTTTCGTCTAAGGATCCCTTTACACTCTTAAAAATTATAGAGGACCCCAAAGAGGTTTGATTTATAAGGGCTAGAGCTATTTGAAATTAATTTTAAATTAAAACAGATATTTTTAAAATATTTGTTTATAGATCATTTAAATAACAATAATGGACCTAGTACATGTTAACATAAATAATTTATTTTATGAAGAATAATTATTTTTGAGACAAAAAATTAGGGAGAAAAGTGGCATTGTTATACACAGTTTTTTCTTTACTGTCTGGCTTAACTACCTATTTCTGAATTCAGTCTATTGTTTTGGTTGAAGTATGTGAAGAAAATTTGACCTCACACAGATATGTTTAGAAAGTGGAGGAATATTTTGTAATAGACAAATAACATGTTAGTATTACTATGAAAACTTACTCATATATATACAAATATGCACATGCACATATATAGTATTTTGTAGTCATTAAAGCACTAGACACATTACGTTATTATTCTTTTGGTTCTCTTTTTTTTCATGATCTTTCATAAAGGTCTTGTTAGATATTTTCGTAATTCTTGTAGCTGTCAATCTCAATGTCACTGTAGAGTTCTATTACAAGAATAATTGTATTGCATATAATTATACCCCTATTGTTCTTGCAATTACAAAGAAGTCATTCTAAAAATATTGGAACAAATTGTTGTTTTCTGAAAACTCTTTGACAATACCCAAAAAAAATGGAATTATGAAATAAGAGTATGACTTTTCGAAAAAATATGGTTTTTATTGTGTACTACTTTATATTATGCTTTTCAAATGGATTCACCTAGTTTACAAATTTACCACCAATGAATAAGTAGACCCATTACCAATACTGAGATTCATTGTCTTAATTGTTTTGGCCAATTTGAGGAGTGTGAAATGGCACCCTCAAAATTGTTTAATTTTGAGTCCCTTTGATTCTTAGCAAAGTTGAGCACTTTTCAAAGTAATTATTAACAATTTGTTTTTCTCTTTTGGAAATAATTTATTGATGTCCTTTTATCATTTCTTCATTATAAACTGGTAATTAACTTAAAAAAAACATTTAAAATAATTCCTTATACATTTTAATACTAAAATTCTGACATATTTACTATAAATATTTTATTCCAACTGCTGTTTTCTTTTGAGTATATTATTTTTGCCACATAGAATTTTTGTTGTAATTATATACAACCATTTTATGCTTAACAATTGCTTTTATTTTATAGTAAAAGTCTTCTTTCTACCACAAGCACAATTTTTTTAAAAATTGTTCCATTTTTTTCCTCTTTTTTACAAATTTGGGTTTTGTTTTATTATTTTTTAGTGTGGAATTTACTAAGGGAGATGGTGTGGGATATAATTTTTGGTACATTTCCCCAAAAAAAATTATAACTGATTTCTCCGAGTATGTTTATTAAATAATTCATCCTTTACACAGTCTTTATTTTCCATATTTCTATGAAAGGCTAATTTTTTATATTATATGGTTGGATGTCTATCATCTCTATTCTAGTACTGATCTATGTTTATCTTTTTTGTCTAGTATCAGATATATTTTAATATATTGTAACAAATCAATCAAAATATACTTAATAAGCACCTGTTCTATGCAATATGATAGAGATTCAAAAACATAAAATGAAAACAGTTATTTCCCTAGGGGATCTTAAATTCTATCAGGGGAATAGTTAGCACAGTGCCAAGTACCTAGTAGGTGCTTAATAAATGTTTATTGACTGACTAGTTGAAAGATGCTCACATATAAACAATTATAAAACAAATAGATAATAAGTATAATGGAATTTTTATCAGGAGAAGAAATAATAACTAAGAAGATCAGTAGGGTTTTTGTGAACAAACTTGGGGCTTGAACTGAGCTTCAACTGAGTAGTTAGGGATTCTAAGAGGCAGAAGTAAGGAAACTGTACATTCCAGGCTTGGGAAGAATCAGTGCAAAAATCAGAGTTGCTGTCCATCCTTTATTCAGAAGAGAACCAATGACATCATAATAGTCTTGACTTGTGTGTGAATTGCATTTCAGTGAAGCAGAGCTGCAAAGTCATCAGTTTTACTCTTTCTCCAGTCTCCAGTCATTGAATTCTAGTAGCAAAAAAGTCAAGATGACTGGCAATGGCCTAGTATGCAGTGAGTGACCCTGGTCTCAGAGACAAGAGATGAAATAAGACAGAGCATGAGAGTAACAGCAAATAGACAGTCTCACTGAACTTAGTTGTGCATAAAAAGAAGTAAGTGTAATAAGTTTGGACAGATAGGTGGAGCCAAATTTTGAAGAGCTTTAAATGCTAAATGGATGGGCTTGTAGTTGATGCTAGAAGCCACTGCAGAGCTTTCATTAGGAAAAGTTCATGGTCAAAATTGTGCATTGGGAATATGCATTTTGGCAGCCATGTAGAAAATTAATAAGGGGAGATACTAAGAGGGAGAAAGATTAAATTATTGTTATAGTACAGGCAAGAAGATATAAAATCCTGAACTAAGGTAACAGCCATAGAGAAGAAGATGGATAGGAGATATATTGTAGAGAGAATGCTGTTTGAATGTGGGGAATGAAAAAAAATTGAGAGTCCAGCCAAATGGCAGGAAGGATGGTAGTATCCTTGACAGAATAAGGAAATTAAGAAGAAAGCTGGATTTGGAGGGGTGGGGTGAGATTAATAAATTCTGTTTTGTACATGCTTCATTTAAGATAGCCACAGAATCATTTAATGATTCCAGAACAGAAGAAAGAATAGAACTGGATATGGTGCAGCTAGGTAGCACAGTGGAGAGAGCACCAGCCCCTGATGTCAGAGGACCTGAATTCAAATCTGAACTCCAACACTTAACTTTTATTAGTTATGTGATCCTGGACAAGTCACAACCCCAATTGCCTCTCAAATAAATAAATAAATAAATAATGAGAAAGGTGGTCAAATAGTATCAAAGGCTCAGAAAGATAGAGAACAATAAAAACTGAGTCACTGGGTTTGGCAATTACAAGATCATTGGTGACTCTAAAAAAGGACTTTTTCAATTCAACACATTGGTGGCACAGTAGATAGAGACTGGATTTGGAGTCAGGAAAATCTTTGTTCAAATCCAGCTTCAGGCACTACTAGCTGTATAACTTTGGACAAATTAATTAATTTCTGTCTGCCTCAATTTCTTAAACCATAAACAACAACAGTCCCAGGATTGTTGTGAGAACCAAATAAAATTATATTTGTAAAAAGCACTTAGCAGAGTTCCTGCCATATAAAATGATGATATATAAATGCTCATTCTCTTCCTCTCTCCCCTTCAATGATGATTTTAGAAGCCAGATTGCAAGGGGTTGAGAACTGAGAGGGAGGGGAAAGTGGATTCATCAAAAGCAAAGAGTGTTTTCTATTAATTTGTCTATAAATGAAAGAAGTATTAAGAATGATAACTAGGGGGGATGGTAAGGTCTGGCGAGAGTGAGGATTTTTTTTTTTAAATATGGAATACTTGGGCACATGCACAGATATCAAAAAACTGCAGATTAGAGAAAAGAAGAAAGAATGTGGGGGCCATGTGTCAAAGATTACAAAAGGGAATGAGATGAAGGGTACAAATCTAAGCAAGAAGAAGAGCTAAAGTGTAACATGCCCTCTGACAATTACTATTACCAGTCTGTCCTAGGCCCAACAGAGTACCTTTGACCACTGACCTTTGCAGTGTCAACTCTACCCGGCTTGCCTCCTCTTGAGGCCTTCAAAGGTCTCTGGCCACGATTTCTTGAATCTATGGTTTAATAACTGGTAGCGCACTCAAGGAACAGCCACGTGTAATCTTAAAAGCCTTTATTATACCTACTCACATAATGCCCTGACTTGCCCATAACTCCCTAGTGAACACCTGGTCTGAAGACCCACGTGTTCACTACCAAACTCCCTACCTCTCTGGGCTATCCATCATCCAGGCTAGGGAGCCAGGTTAAAGAGAGCGACTGCTGTCTGCAGTGGGCTTACAAAGGGCCTGTGAGGTCACACACAGCCAACCAGAGAGAGAGCCGTCACCCATTACAAAGCTATCTCAATATGTCCAGGATCCCACCCACAGGGCAGTCCTATATCCACAGAGATTACTTCTGGCCCACTCAAATCTCCTGTTTGCTGTGGCCACCCATTTAAAGGACCCTTACACTAAAGGATGAGAGGATGGGGGCAGAGGAGGAGGGTTATCAAAGGATTTCAAATTAGAGAATTGGAGAGAAGATGTGATAGCAAATGAACTTTATTTTCTCAATAAAATAGGAGTACTTTTAATGAAGGGGATGCAGAAAATGTTAGTGTTGGAAGCTTACAGAAAAAAGAGAAAGTTGTAAATATGGTATAGGGAAAAGTCAATTAGGAAAGAGTAAAAGGACTGCCTTAAGGCAATAAGGAGTCAGTTGAACTTAGATAACATGATTTAATAGTGAAACTTCTAAATAGTTCCAGAGCATGAGTACAGTAGAAGAAATTGATGGTAAATGAATACTGAGTTGGGGTTTGGCAAGGCCCAAGTGGTAATACAGCACAAGGGAGAAAGGGTCGAGAGAATAAAGAAGACAGTGAGTGCCAAGTTAAACTGGTTATTTCTAGTATAAGGACTGGGAAGAAAGAAAGGGGAGGCTGAAGCAGGGTATTGACCTAGAAGGGCACTAAAGACTAAGACTAAGGACTAGAAGTTCAAGTAAGGACAAAAAACAAGTGTAGAAGGAATAAGACATAAACAGAGATGGAATGATAGGAAGTTATGGTCAGACAGAAATATCTGAGTTCTTGATAATGGAAGTACAACACTTGTGGCTGAGGGTGGGATAATTTCTGTATATGGTTGAGGTAATACATTTGAATGTACTTTAAAGTCTGGGAAATAGAGGAACTAAGAAGAGGAAACTATGGCTATTCTGTGCCTTATTGTCATCAACAAGGAGGAACTGGGTGCTAGGAGTGGAAATGATGAGAACTTTGGAGGAAAATGAACATTTTATCTTAAGCTTGATGATGGAAAAAGAGAAAGCTGGGGATATTATGTTTGTACCCCAGATTTGAGGAGAGCAAATTTTAAAAGGTTCAGAGAAAGGATAAGTAGGATCCAGTGGTCTTAAATACTATAAGGATAGTTAGATTAGGCAGAATGGAAAATTATCAAGAATAAAATGTGGAAGAAAGGAAAAAACAATTGCAGTGAGGTGGGGAAGGGGGGGAAATAGTTGTCTATTTGTTGTGGGGTATTCAGGGAAATCAACAACCACCTACAATATTAAAATGCACATGTAGATGATGAAAACACTGTCAGGAAAAGAGAACCAATATAAAAGCATGGCACAGTCATAAAAGAATAATATAAGGAGTGCTAAAGCTCTGAATAAGTTAAGTTTACCAATGGAAGCTAAGGGAAAGCTAAAGGTTTTTAGTGTCTCCTAGTAACAGAGAAGACAAAAAAGAGCTCAGATGCTTGGTGTGGACAAGATGGCGATAGCAGATGATAAGAGAAGGAGAGCTGCTCAATCATTGCTTCCTTTTGTTTTTCTACCAAGCAAACTGATCTTTGGACTGGAAAAGGAAGAATGAAAATAGACAAAAATAAGCCCATAATAATTAGTAGGAAGCCAGAAAGAGAGGACCTAGTGATCCATTGTGAGTTCAAGTCACCAAATCTCAGCCACAAAATCAAAGAATTATCAGAGTATGAAGGTACCTTAGAAAACATCTAGACCCATAGTTGATGTCATTCCTACATCTGGAACATGTGCCTTTCACATCTTGTCATCTTGTAATACACTTCCTGTTAAGGCTCAGCTGAAGTACCACTTTCCTGGAGTTCCCCTCCATTCCAGCACTAGCTTAAGGTGTCTTCATAGTTTTTATTGCATTTTGTCTCATCTAGTCCTTAGCCTTCTTTACATTCCAGCTTTTATCATATACATATACATATATATATATATATATATATATATATAAATGTAGTATATACTTTATTATACCTTTGTGGGAGCAGAGGACACAACCCATGTGGTTTGTCATTATTTCATTTCCAATTCTTAGCATAACACCTTCCACATGATAGGTGCCTTATTAATGAAATTATCTGCTGAAGTCACAGATTACTATAATCACAGCTGTCATATACACTTAACTTTTGCTTTATAAAGTACTTTAGGTAAAGTATCTCATTGAATCCTTGAAGCAATCTGGTAACAACTATATGAAATAGATGCTAATATCCCCTCTTTTACAAAAGAGGAAACTAAAGCTCCAAGAGATTAAGTGTCTTGCCAAAGTTTACAACTTAAGTACCTGGGGCAGGATGTGAATCCCTCTGACTCCAAACTCTAGGCTTTTCCCACTACACTATACTGGGCAGTAATCACCTTCCTAAACTTTTATTTCCTCACATTTTAAAATAGAGGATTGTATGGATGACCACTAAGCTTCCTTGCAGATATAAAAATCTACTAGTTTAAAGGGATAGCTGAAACTAGCTTTGAAAGGTTTTCCAAGTTCCCAAATTCTTAGGATCCTTAGGTCAGTTCAAATTGATCTCATCTAATACAGTGGCTTGCTAAATGATTTTTAGGGAGCATATTTAAAATACTTAAAGAAACAAAATTTTAATAGTACTTATAAGCACTTTGGGAGGTTCTATTTACATATAAATAGAAATACAAACGATTTTGAAAGACTTATGTACTCTGATCAATGCAAGGACCAGCTGACATTCAAAAGACCAGTGAAAAATCCACTGCTTCTCTTCCAGAGAGAGATCAGGATATAGAAAAAGATGTTTGTTGGACAAGGCCCAATCAAAAATTTGTCTTGCTTGACTATTCATTTGTATCACAAAGGGTTTTGTTTTTCTTTTTTCTTCAAAGGAAGGTCATGGGAGGGAGAGAAAATAATTTTGTTAATTAAAAAGATTTTAAATTTTTAAACAGTATGTTAATAATATATCGCTTGTATGTTTATTAAAACAAGAGTCCTAAGAATTTCTATGCTTTGCTAGCCTAGCTAAGTTAGTATGTATTCTATCAATGAGTCACTCAATAAGTATTATTATCTGCAAATCCAGATACTGTGCTAGACAATGGAGATGCAAAGACCAGACCAGTTCTTCAGGGTTTTATTGTATTCCAGGTGTCCCAAAAGTCTCAGTGCAGTTTTAAAATTTAGTAGCTCACAAAGTTTAATAGCTTAAATATAATTAGTTTCTGGGACACTAATGCATTGTTCCAGCCATTCTGAAGAGCAATTTTGAACTAAACCCAAAGGGCTATAAAACTGTGCATATACTTTGATCCAGCAGTATCACTGCTAGGTCTGTATCCCAAAAATATATATTTTTTAAAAACCAGGAGTCAAAATAAACCCAAGAACTATATAAGCACAATTACAAAACACTTCTCACACAAATAAAGTCAGATCTAAATAATTGGGAAAATATCAATTGCTCATGCATAGGCCAAGCTAATATAATAAAAAAGACAATTCTGACTAAATTGATCTACTTTTTCAGTGCCATACCAATCAAACTGCCAAAAAATTATGTTATAGAACTAGAAAAATAATCACAAAATTCATCTGGAAGAACAAATAAGATTGAGAATATCAAAAGAATTAATTTTTAAAATACAAAAGAAAGTAGCTTAGCAGTATCAAACCTAAAACTATATTATAAAGCAGCAGTAATCAAAAACATTTGGTACTGGCTAAGAAATAGAGTGGAGGATCAGTGCAATAGATTAGATACACACAACACAATAAACAAGAACTATAATAATCTAATATTTGATAAACCCCTAACTTCAGCTCCTGGAATAAAAACTTACTCCTTGACAAAAATTTCTGGGAAAACTGGAAAATGATATGTCAGCAACTCGGCATAAACCTGCATCTCACACCCCATACCAAAATAAGGTCAAGATGGGTACATGATTTGGGTATAAAGGATGATACCCTGCCTAAACAAATTAGAGAAGCAAGGGATAATTTATCTATCAGATCTTTGGAGAAGGGAGGAATTTATGACCAAAAAGAATTAAAGAACATGATGAAAGGCAAAATGATTACATTAAATTAAAAAGGTTTTACACAAACAAAACCAACAAGAACAAGATTAAAAGGGAAGTGCAAAGCTGGGAAAAAATCTTTACAGTCGATGCTTCTGATAAAGATCTCATTTCTAAAATATATAATAAACTGTGTCAAATTTATAAGAATACAGGTCATTCCCCAATTAATAAATGGTCAAAAATTTATACAGACAATTTTAAGATGACAAAATTAAAGCTATCTATAGTAATATGGAAAGATGCTCTAAGTCACTATTGATTAGAGAAAGATAAATTAAAACAACTCTGAGGTACCTTAAACCTCTCAAATTGGCTGACAGGAAAAAAATAATGACAAATATTGGAGGAAATATGGGAAAACTGGGACTTTCCTCTTCAGTTTAAAATAAGAGTGCTGCCACCCACCTCCATGATACTATGTTCCTGCCCACAAATGCACCTCTTTTCCACTCCTCTCCTTCCAAAGTCTCCTTGGAGTAAAAGAAACAAAGGGTACTGTGTAACTCAGCAATCCTGACGTCCAAAGGGCCTACTGCCTGGTCTGGCCCTGATCCTCCTACTTGCCCATAACTTCTATTTAATTGTAGCCATGATCAGTCAAGGCAATATGACTGATGAGTGAGCCAGGGGAGCAACTAAAGAAAATCATGCTCCAGTGTGCTCTTGGCTCTCAGGAAATCTTTTAGAGTCTCCTTTTTTTTTTTTTTCTTTTTGTCTCTCAAAACTGGTTGAGTGAATAGTGCTATCAGCCAAATGAAAGTTGTCTTTTGGAATCATAAGATGACTTTGTCATTAGACAATTGTGAACCTTGGGCAATTTACAGAGTGCCTCTGGGACTTAGTTTCCTTATGTGTTAAGTGAATGAATTGGACTCTAAAGTTCCTTCCAATTCTCACAAATCTGTATGAATTACCACCTTCCAAATGTGCAGGATTCTCTCACTTCTTTCTAATAATGAAAAATAACAGCTGCTTTTTGTAGTGACAAGGAACTGGAAATTGAGTGGATGTCCATCTGTTGGGGAATGGCTGAATAAGTTATGGTATATGACTATAATGGAGTATTGTTGATTTATAAAAAATGAGGAACAGACTGATTTCAGAAAATGAACTGATGCTGGGTGAAGTGAGCAGAACTAAAAGAACATTGTACACAATAACAAGATTATGTGAAGATCAACTCTTGGCTCTTCTCTACAATTGGATGATTCAAGGCAATTCCATTAGACTTAGGATGGAAAATATCATCCACATCTAGAAAGAGAACTATGGAGACTGAAAGTGGATAGAAGTATCCACCTTTTTTGTTTGCTTGTTGGTTTGTTTTTTTCTTTCTCATGGTTTTTTTTTCCCTTTTGGTCTGATTTTTCTTGTACAACATGAAAAATACGGAAATATTTTTAAAATAATTACACATATTTAACATACATCAAATTGCTTGCTGTCCTGGGAAGAGGGGGAGATAAGGGAAGGAGGGAGAAAATTTTGGAACCCAAAGTCTTACAAAAATAAATGCTGGTGAACTGGAAACTGAGTGGATATCTATCAGTTGTGGAATGGCTGAATAAGTTATGGTATATGAATGTAATGGAATATTATTGTTCTATAAGAAATAATCAGCGGGATAATTTCAAAAAGGCCTGGAGAGACTTATATAAACTGATGCTAAGTAAAGTGAATAGAACCAAGAGAACATTGTACACAGCAACAAGAAGATTATGTGACAATCAACTTTAATGGATTTGGCTCTTTTCAACAATGATGTGATTCAGGCTAATTCCAATAGACATGTGATAGAGAGAGCCATCTGCATCCAGAAAGAGGACCATGAGAACTCAATGTGATCACAACATAATATTTTTTTTACCTTTTTTGTTTTTAATTTGCTTGCTTTTTTCCCTGTCTCTTTTTTTTTTTTTTTTTTTTTGCCTTTTTGATCTGATTTTTCTTGTGCAGCATTATAAATGTGGAAATATATTTAGAATTGTACATATTTAACATATATTAGATTGCTTTCTATTTAGGGGAGGGAAGGGAGGGAGAAAAATTTGGAAGACAAAGATTTGCAAGGATGAATGTTGAAAACTATCTTTACATGTATTTGGAAAATTTAAAAGCTATTATTAAAAATTTCAGTAAATAAATAAATAAATGCTGAAAACAACATGTATTTGGAAAACTAAAATACTATCAATTTTTAAATTTACAGCTGCTGTTTTTTATATTATATTATCTGCAGCCTCTTTTATGACATCTATAGCTATCTACATCTATATAAATATAGATATGTATTTTGTGTGTATGTGTGTGTGTGTGCGTGCGCGCGCTTGCGCGCACGTGTTCTGCATCTAGGGGACACTGGATAGAGCAGAGATCCAGGTCTCAGATGCTTATTAGCTGTATGATCCTGGGTGAGTCACTTAACCCTGTTTGTTTCTGTTTCCTCATCTGTAAAATAAGCAGAAGGAAATGGCAAACCTCTCCTGTGTCTTTACAACCCAAATGGGATCATGAAGAGTTGACAGGACTAAACAACAACAAATTGAGTGGATTGTATGTAACCCTTTCATACACAATGTGACAACAGTCCCTCTAGTTGACAGACAATAGAAATGTACTCTCCCCTTTACAGATGAGAAAACTGAGGTTCACAAATTAGATGATTTGCTTAAGGTCATTTGACTATAAATGATGGAGTCATATATGAAATTCTGTTCTCCTAATTCTAGGTCCATTTTCACCCTTACCGTAATGCTTCTAAAAGACCTTAAAATTAATACATCTCTAAAAGCAGTCCAGGTCTCCAAACCACCTGTTCGCCATTTTTGAGGGTCTTGTGCTTATTTCCTTTTGTCTTGGATTGCCCTCTCCTTATTTCTCTTCTCTGAGCTTCCAGTACCCCAAGGCAGAGATTGGGTCTTTTCTTAGAACCAGCCTTCAACTTTTCTAGTTCCTGGACTTAACCACCAGCTGCCAATTACCGGGTTGTCCAGTGCCCTGGGCTGCAGAGGCTGATCCTGACTGCAGGGATTGGGAAGCAGCAGTGGAATTGGGAACTGACGGCTGATTTTAGTTTGAAAGAGCTGTTTTCTTTACTTTTCTCATAGTGGGCGGGCGAGTGCTCTGCTGCTGCTGCTTGCTGCTGCTGCTTGTGCTTGCTGCTGCTGCTGCTGACGCTGACAATCCAGCTGGCCCAGATCCTCCCTCTGAAAGGAAGGGCCAGCCGCTGTCCTGGCTACGGTCCTGCGATGCCGGGCCGCTCCCCAAAGCCTGCTCTTGAGACTCCTTTCTACAAACAGGAAATAACACTGGCAAACCAACAGCTTGTGGGAGCAGGAAAACCGCCCTAAGCTTCTTCACCGACTTAAAGAGCTTTCTATTTTCTCCTTGTGGGTTCTTCAGCTAGCCAGGCTGGCTGGATAAGCAAGTCCTCCAGTGAATGCCTCCTTTTTGTAAGTTAAAAGTAAATAAAACATCCCACAAGGCTGTCTCCAGCTCTTTAATAGAACCATTTCTGTTGATTACCCACACTGGTATCCAACGGGACTGCAGTTGGTTGTTAACATCTGGGGGGGAGGAGACCCTGGAGGAGAGGTGTTAATTTAGTTAAAGGCTTTCTTCGATGAATCTCATTTTGGCAGGAGGAAATCAAGACAAGCTGCATAATACCATTCCATCCACAAGCTTTTGTAAGTTACTTTTTCCCCCTGTCCTTAATTAATTTTGCAATCCCTTTCACTGTCCCCAAAGGATTAGGCCAGAGTAAGACAGAAAAACTAATAGAGCTAAGGCTAGCTCATCTTGAAATGAAATACATTTCCCTTGCCCCATTTTAAAGTACCTTTAGTCCCCCACGTCTTCTGTCCCCACAAAATCTCTGCTCTTCGCAGCTAAGGATACATTTCAGGCTTGCTCATTTGTAACTTTCCAAGGTTACTTCCTTAAGATTTTGCTTCCAAACAAGTTAGTTTACCAGTTGAATTGGCGAATTAAGAAGTTTTTTTTTTTTTTTTTTCCCATCACAGGCAGTTCATACAAGCCGTGGTTAAAAAATGTGAGATGGGACTTTTAGATCAACTTTTCTAAGCTGATTGAGATACTTTTTTACAAGTGTGGGTCAATACTGTTTCTTGAAACAAGAGACCAATATATACAATGCCCACAATAAAGGAAATGAAAACAACATAAAATACAACTGAACAATCTTAGCTGCAATTAATTGCAATGAACAATCTTAGTTCCAGACAACAGAAGATGAAACCTACATCCCTACTCCATGGGGAGGTGGGGAACTACCAGTCAAGAATGTAGCATATGCCGACACACTGTTTGTTTTGAGCAATTAGGCTTAACTGTTGTTGTTTTCATCCTTTATTAGAAGGGAGGTTTCAGTGCAGTGTGTGGGGAGGAGAGATCAGGAAAAGGCTAATATTAAAAAGATACATATACTCTTGTAAATGGAAAGAAAAGGAAAAGACTGTTGAATGAAATGGGATCAGACGCCTGATAAAGAATAAAAGAAGGGTTCGTTGTATTTGTAATAAATGTATATTTGGGGAATAGCATATTGTATGTAGTAGATTTGCAGTTTCATGTGCAATCATTTTTTTAAGTGTATTATCTTATGGAAATGCTAGTTTTGTCCCATGAGCTGAAAATAAAATAAAATTTAAAAATAAAAAGACAAAGAACAAAAAAATTAAGTGTACATATTGGGCATAAATAAAGAAGCTACATTGAGAAATAGCTTTGGTAAGGCATTAGCCTGACATGTTTACTTTTGAAACATGACTGTGCTTTAATGCTAACATATCTCCTTTATGAAAAATATGCAAAGATCTCCTTTACAAATAATTTCTGAAGCTGAACTCTCTTTGTGTTGGGGAAGGGAAAGAGAGAGAGAGAGAGAGAGAGAGAGAGAGAGAGAGAGAGAGAGAGAGAGAGAGAGAGAGAGAGAGAGAGAGAGAGAGAGAGAGAGAGACAGAGAGAGACAGAGAGAGACAGAGAGACAGAGAGAGACAGAGAGAGACAGAGAGACAGAGAGACAGAGAGAGAGAGAGAGAGAGAGAGAGAGAGAGAGAGAGAGAGAGAGAGAGAGAGAGAGAGAGAGAGACAGAGACAGAGAGACAGAGAGACAGAGAGACAGAGAGACAGAGAGACAGAGACAGACAGACAAAGAGAGAGAGAAAGCGGGAGGACTATAGCCTCCTGGCAACATTTTTTCATTGTAACACTATAGATAACTTCTTTGTCACAATATTGCAGAAGGGATTTCTGTTCAGATATAGGCTAGGTTAGATGACCTCTGAAGTCTCTTTCAGTTTGGAGTGTGTGATTATGAAAGAGAGTTGCCATTATGGTCACTGTCCACATGAATATTCTGGGATCTTAGAACCAGGAAAAAAACGTAGGAAGGGGGAGAAGAGGCTTTTCAGCTGATCTATCAAGCTCAAGTCAGAATGCTGGAGCGTAGTAATACTAGTCTTAAGAGGAAATCTCTCTTCTCTTTATGTATTAAAGAAAAAAGAGAGAATGAGAGGAAGGAAGGAAGGAAGGAAGGAAGGAAGGAAGGAAGGAAGGAAGGAAGGAAGGAAGGAAGGAAGGAAGGAAGGAAGGAAGGAAGGAAGGAAGGAAGGAAGGAAGGAAGGAAGGAAGGAAGGAAGGAAGGAAGGAAGGAAGGAAGGGAGAGAGGGAGGAAGGAAGGAAGGGAGAGAGGGAGGGAGGGAAAGAAGGGAGAGAGGGAGAGAAAGGAGGGAAGGAGAGAAGGGAGAGAAGGAAGGGAGGGAGGGAAAGAAGGAAGGAAGGAAGGAAGGAAGGAAGGAAGGAAGGAAGGAAGGAAGGAAGGAAGGAAGGAAGGAAGGAAGGAAGGAAGGAAGGAAGGAAGGAAGGAAGGAAGGAAGGAAGGAAGGAAGGAAGGAAGGAAGGAAGGAAGGAAGGAAGATCAATGATGATTCTCTATTTGTCTCTGGGGGGAAAAAAAAATTGTGCTTTTATCCTTCAGTTATAAAATGCATGACAGCAGTTCTCCATGTTATTGATACACCAAGTCCTGATACTTTGATTTACCCAAATGATGTCTCTGCCCTCCACAAGAACTTGTAAACCCAGGGTTGCCATAGCTGTTGATCCAAGCAGATGGAAAGAATTAATGGATTCTCAATTTAGGGGTCACAACTGCAGGTGTCATTGGGAAATTCAGGGCAGCTGTCCAGAGACCTAGACAAAGACCATAAAACAGAGAAGAGCAGTCAATCCTTTGAGGTCACCTTCAAGGGTCAGACAAACCAAAATGAATTTAAACTGCTAAGGAGTTTCCTTAAGCAATACAACTAAACTTTCTGGTTGGTTTTAAGGTGCTAAAATGGAAATGAACTTTCTCCCTATGTACATTTCATCCTGATGGAGAAAGCCTTTTTTTTTTTTTTTTTCTAGTCATTCAAATTGTTTCCTTTAATCCACTTAGACCCACTCAGATCTTGGTCTCCTAGTAGCAAGCTTTGATTATTATCTCCTATAAGATACCCTTAGCTAGTTTTTAGTATTTTAGTTTTCTTTTCAAGGAAGGAACAGGTGTTGTCACTTTACAAACAAAAAGACATTTTTCTTTGATAATGAGAAAGAAAGAACACCCTTCTCCTCTCCATCCCCAGAATATAAAAGGAAAAATGGCACTGGAAAGGTAGAAATTACAGTGATTTGATTTTTTTTAGATGAAACATTTTTACTTTATTCCTTGAAGAAATTAATTTAAACCCTGAATCCATTTGTTTACTTGTACAGCCAACAGATGCTGGTCCACGCCTCTTGACCAACATCATTTGTAAGAAGAAATGATAGAGAACAAGGCTAATACATCAACAGAAATACATCACCAAATATATATTGCTTCTGATGAATATATCATACTAAAAGGAACATTCGAATCAAACAATGCTAAGGCTTATAAGAAAGTTAGAGCTTCATTCTTTGTCATTTCTAAAAATCCATCAGAATCCCAGAAGGGAGCAAAGAGAGTAAGGTTTAAGTGCTTAGCCTGCCCACCCAGTATCCACCAATTAAGAGCAGGATTCCAAGCATCACCTAAGAACACATTTTCAAAACACATATTTTCAACCTAAAAAAGTTTCCATGCTTATTAAAAGCTTTTTCCTATCAAATGTATTTTGTATTGGAGTAAGGAAGGAAGGAAGTATATAATTGCATATTACCTGCTCCTTTAGAATATGAGTTCACTGAAGACAGGATCTATATTTTTTCCTTCTTCTTTGTATCCCCAGCGCTTAGCACATGGTGCCTGGCACACAGCAGTTTCTTAATAATATTTGCTGAACTGAATTGGATTAAAATAAAAAATATAGTCCAGATATGTTCCCACAAAGGGCTCTTACTGATGCAATTTATCTTTTTACTATACATTCCTCTCTTCTTTCTTCTTTTTTTCTCCCTCTCTCTCTTTCCTATTCTTTCCACTTCATTGCTTCTTCTCCCCTTGCTCAGTGGAAAACATTTACTTGCTAAATTACAGGTGAATTTGTGCCTGATCCCATCGACCTCTGTTGATTGGACTCTTTTTTTCTGCCCACTCTTATCTGTCTGGTTCCCTTGCTAGTCTGAATCCCCAAACATAATACTTATAATCCTGCTTCAAAACACTCTCCTAGAGAGTCCCCCAAACCATCAAACCCTTGGCTCCTGTACAAGAGACCCTGTCATCATCATCCTTCCTGAAATCTTAAAGCAAAAAGCCAAGCAAAAAATTCATACTTTCAAAAATTAAACAAACATCAAGAAAAATTAAAAACAGGCCAGGACAAATAAGGAAGAAATAGATGGAATGTCATCTGAAACATATAGAATATCATAGAATCATAGAAGGGATGTTCAAGATCACATAATCCAACCCCTCATTTTACATCTGAGGAAACTAAGACCAAAAAATTTAAGGAACATACCCAAAGTCAGAAAACCAACAAGCAGCAAAGCTGAAGACATATTATCATAGATTTAGAACTGGAAGGGACCTTAGGAAACATCTAGTCTAAACCTTATATTTTAATAAGAAGACCCAGACTCAGAGGAGTGAAGCAACTTGTATAATATCACACAGCTACCAGGTGGCAGAGGCAGTGTTCCAACCTAGACCCTCTGGTTGCAAATCCAGTGCCCTTTCCATAGTACAATACAGGAGAAATAAAAAAGAAGGTATGGATGGCAAAAAAAAGGCATATAATTCAGCAGACTATGTGATGTGATAGGAATTCAAGAGCAAAAAATTTAGATAACTAAATGTGTCATTATAACAATGTTCTGTGGTAGGATCCTAGAGAAATTAGCTGGAATAGCTGTGCTGGAAGAGGATCAAAATAATGTCGTTATGCTGGAATCAAGGTACAGGTGACTGCTCAGACCAATATGAGCTCAGAAGTCTCTCCTACAGACCCAACATAAAAAGTCTATATGAACATTTGGAGTGAAGATGTCTCTAAATTTGTGCATCCCACATTTCTTTTGAGCTACTGCAATTCTTCTTTGCTTATTTGGCCTTCTGAGCAGACCAAGCTGGATGGTCTTGGGCCAGCATCTCCCATGTCCCAAAACAGATACCAAAATTCTTCACAGAGACCTTCATAATGTCCTTGCACTACTTCTTCTGACCACAATTTGAGTGCTTGCTCTGTAGGAGTTTTCTCCATAAAATAGTCTTTTAGGCAACTATATACTTGGCATTTGAAACAATGTGGCCAGCCCAATAGAGTTAAACATTCTGTAGGTGTTTGAATGCTTGGTATTTTAACTCTAGAATGGACCTCAATGTCCAGTATCTTATCCTGCCAGGTGACCTTCAGAAATCTTCTAAAGCTCTTCTCTCCCATGCTTTCCTTTGGAGCCTCCCAAACACAGAGCTAATTCCTTAATGGATATATCAACCTCTTCATCTATGTGTACATCCCTGAAAAGTATATTGCTAAGGTAATGCTTCACTACAGCATTCAAAATTTCTCCAATTGCTGTCACCCATGATTTCACATGTGGATGGTTTGATGCTGGGTAGTGGAGAACCTTTTGGATCCTCTATTTCTCCATCTGTAAAATGCAGTTAAAAGCACACTGGCTCAAAAGGTTGCATAAATATTTACTATATATTTATTTTATATATTTTTTCAAAAACTAGAATAGATATAATATCTATTCTAAGGTAAATCTTAGAATAAATAGAAACTTAAGTCCCAAGTCACATAGCTAGTTAGTGGCAGAATGGGGAATGGGGATATATAAAGCATTTATATAGCACTTAAAGGCAGCAAAGTAGGACAGTAGGTATAGCACTGGCACAGGAATCAGGAGAATCTGAGTTCAAATTTGCTCACAGTTACTTATTAGCTGGGTGACTGGGCAAGTCACTGTTTGTCTTCATGGGTAATATGAGCTGGAGAAGAAAGTTGCAAAGTATTTGAGTATCTTTAAATGCTAAGGAATCCCCAAATGGGATCAGGAAGCTTCAGAGACAATCAGCTAAACAACAATAACTTTTGTAAGGTATACATTGTGCTTAACAAATATTATCTCATTTAATCTTCATAACAGTCTTGGGAGGGAGTTGCCCTTCTTATCCCTATTTTTAAAGATGAGGAAGCTGAAGTGAACAGAAGTTAAATTAAGTTACTTGCCTGGGGAAACTCAGTCAGTAAGAAGACTTGAGATCAAGCTTTTCTGACTGCAAGTACAATGCTCTAGTCATGGTACTACTTAGCTTCCTTCCCAGTCCCCATATACTCAGTTACATTGATGTCTAGTGAATTTTAAAAATCAAAAATTATTCCATATGAGCTATGCTCTTCATTCTAGAGCACCACTGATGACCAGGCATGAAAATTTAAAATTAATTTCACAAACATGCCTTTATACGTGCAGCTTACATAAAATTACTAAGGTACTTTATATGGTCCTCTCAGGCTTCTCTCCTGGGAGATACAGTTGTTCCTAACTTCCCAAATTCTTTGTTTATATGACATAGGAGCTTTCAAGATCCTAACCTTTGAATGGTACCATTAAGTA
The DNA here is from genome assembly GCF_048593235.1 of Sminthopsis crassicaudata. Taxonomy (NCBI): domain Eukaryota; kingdom Metazoa; phylum Chordata; class Mammalia; order Dasyuromorphia; family Dasyuridae; genus Sminthopsis; species Sminthopsis crassicaudata. The sequence continues at coordinate 291,558,618 of NC_133617.1, read as the reverse complement.
GCAGTAGTTTTTGCCACCTTCAAGGTGGCATTCTCTACTAAGCATTCCCTCCTCTCAGTATCTTATGAAAGTGTCCCTGATATTAGTGCTGCCAACTGTGGACATATGCAAAATTCCCTTTTATATAACCAAGTATTCACTCCTACTTTAACTCCTACCAAAAAATCTGTTACTCACAGAAGTGGCATAAATTTAAATATCAAAAATCTCCAAGAAAAACTTTGCAAAGGGGTTCATATTCAACTCACCACCTTAAGTGACTTTGTTATATTTGGAGGAGGTGAATATGGAGGAGGATGAGAGAAGGATGTTCTCCTGGTGACTTCATTTGTGGACTCACTGGATTTAGAGTCAGAAAAAAAAAATCTATACTCTCCTATTTACTATGTGTTGTTTAGTAGTTTTCGGTCATGTCCAACTCTTCATGATCCTTTTGGGGGCTTTTCTTGGCAAAAATGCTAAAGTGCTTTACCATTTCCTTCTCCCACTCATTTCACTGATGAGAACACTGAGGCAAACAGGGTTAAATTGTCCAGGGTCTCACAGCTAATAAATGTCTGAGGCCAAATTTGAACATAGATCCTCCTGATTCCAGACCCAGTAATCTGCCAGCAGTTATACTTGGTCAGATCACTTCATCCTTTTCAGTTTCAGTTTCTATATCTGTTACTGAAAGGGTTGGATGAAGTAATCTCTTAGGGCTCTATATCCCATAAGTCTATGAGTCCTAAATGGGACTATTTATTTGCTCATATACCCTATAACAAAAACATATGTTCTTACACAGTTCACAAAGTCAGAGATTTGGAGATATAAGAGACTAGAAGATCATCTAGTCTATCCCAAGCATTCAGAAAGGTCCTTCATTGTTACTTGCTCAAAATCACATGCAGATATTAAGTGATAAAAAACCAATCTGAAAGTTGTATAAATATGTATGCCTATATTGTATTTAATCTATGCCTAAATTGGATTTGTTTATCATGTTTAACGTATATTGGATTACATGCCATTTAAGTGAGAGGGTGAAGGGGAAAGAGGAAAAATTGGAACACAAGGTTTTTCAGGAGTCAATGCTGAAAAAATTATCCTTGCATTTGTTTTGAAAATAAAAAACTTCAATTAAAAAATAAACAAAAAAACAATCTGAATACAAACCCTCTCACCATAGTTCTAGTGATCTTTCCATAGCACTGCTTTGTCTGTATTGATTCTAAGATGGAAGTCCCCTTTTCTCCATTCAATCCTGCTGCCATCACCCTAGTATAAGCTATCTTTATCACTCACTAAATTACCACAGAACGTGCCTTCTCATAGGACATCCCCCTTCTATATTCTGTCTTTCCTTCAATATATCTTTTTAGAGCAGCAGAATAATCTTTCTGGTCTTGCCAGAAAGTCTTCAAAAGCTCCTGGTGGTCCATGAAATCAAATTCAAACTCTTTTACTTAGCATTCAAAATTCTATGTAATATATTCCTATCATGTTAAACATACATTGGACTACTTGCCATCTAGGGGAGGGCATGGGAGAAAGGAGGGAAAATTGGAATACAAGATTTTGCAAGGGCTAATGTTAAAGAATTGTCCATGCATATGTTTTGAAAAAATAAAAAGCTTTAATAAAAAAAAAAAAAATCTAGGTAACTGAGCTTCCAATCAAGTCTGAGATTATCTTTTGTGCATGTGGAAGGAGACATGACTCCTGATTGGCTTCAAGAATGCAGAAGAGAAGCAGTGGATAGAGCACCAGCCCTGAAGTCAGGATGACCTGAGTTCAAATTCGACCTCAATTACTTAACTAGTCCTAGCTGTGTGACCCTGGGCAAGTCACTTAACCCCAATTGCCTTAGGGAGGAAAAAAGAATTCGAGGCAATGATGCTTACCTAATGTATTGGGGCTTTTGAGATAGTTCCAAAGCTTATTTGGAAGAGGTGTGTATGATTCCAAGGTTCTTTGAGAAAGACCCATGGAGGGAAAAGCAACCCACATGTAGTGGAACCAGGTGTTTAACAGGTCTCTAATTTCCAGTTTGTTTCGCCAACCACTGCATAGATATCCTAGGGAAAATTAGTCTCTCTCCTCTCCTTTCAGGAGAAATATGTCTCTCCCAATTGAAGAGTTCATTCTCTCTTGTTTGTTTTCTGATATGTTAAGATTTGATAGAACAACTTCCATTTCTGTTTGTTGTTATACATGGATAAATGAGCTTCTTCTCTACTGATTTATGCTGTTCTTTTGCATAACAATATTTGGTTAAAAAAAAAAAAGTTGATTAAACTTGTAATAAAGCTACTCTCTCCCATGAGAGTGACCAGAAAAGTTGCTTTTCCTGAGCATTGTACCCCTAGAACAAGAAATCATTAAGAGGAAAGACTAATATAATTCTAGCCTGAAACAGCTCTTGGATACTGAAGAAAAGGGAGCCTTTAAGTACCCTGAGGCCTATCTGCTTCCTTCTATTCTCTCCTAGTAAATGTGATAAAGCTATCTTTACCTTTAGCTCTCCTCTCTACAGTTGAGCTAGGCCTTAAATCATATCTTCCTACCAGCCTTGTCTATACATTTAAGCAACCCATGTGGACATTCCTATTGTACATCTATATAATGTGGCACACTATTCTTTCTACTGTTACCCTCCATTCACTCTGTGTTCTAGTCAAACAAACTATTCTCTGACCTTCCTCCCTCAAACAGGCCCTAGGTCTCATACTCCACCCATAGCTTTGTTCAATTTATTTCCTGGACCTCTCTTCTTTACCTGCTGAATGTTTATCTAGTCTTCAAAACCTAGCATAAAGCTACCTTTTCCATGAAGCCTTTTCTTGACTTCTGGTCAGTAACAACCTTCTCCCTCATATCATTTATAGCACTTTGGTCATTATTTAATGAACTGATCATATTATATTGTGTATTTTAGCTGTCAATATTAGTATCCTGTCTCCCAATCATTCTGTAGAGCAGGGTTTGACATTTCTAATCAAATTAACCAATGGCTTATCTTTCTCACTGGCTTATTGTTGTTCTCATTGTTGTTGTTTTTCCATAAACTAGCTCCTAGATTTATTTATTAGCTCAATAGTTTTTGTTTTCACTTTTAATTTTATTAGTCTCATCTTTGATTTTCAGCATTTCCATTTTGGTGCTTAGAGGATTTTGAATTTGTTCTTTTTTAGGGTTTTCTTGGTTAAGGTTTTGGCCTTTCTAAAGCTTATGTCTCATCTCTGATAAAGGTCTGATACCCAAGATATATAGGTCTATACTTTGTATACCTTTGACTCACTGACTCCATCACTCAGTATGTAATCCCAAAGAATTCAGAGCCAAAAAGAAAAGTTACATGCCAAAAAAAAAAAAAAAAATTGTAGCTATAGTACTTTTGTTGTTGTTGTTATTGAGGCAATTAAGTAACTTGCCCAAGGTCACACAATTTGGAAGCATTAAGTGTCTGCAGCCACATTTGAACTCAGGTCCTCCCAACTTGATGTATGGTACTCTATTTCCTATACTGTCTAGCTGCCTTTTGTAGCTGTACATTTTGAAGAATAAGAATGAAACTGGGAAACAGCTGAAGATAGTGTGGTTGAAAAAAATCATGGGATATCATACTCACCAAAATAAATAATAAGTATGAAAAATTCAGAGAAACTTGACTTGTATGAACTGATACACAGCAAAATAAGCATAACCAGTATAATTTACAGTCACAATATTGTAAAAAAAAAAAAAAAAAAACAACAACAACAACATTGAAAGACTCCCAATTTGGTGTCCAATTATTGCTTCAGAGAATTGATGATTAAATATAATTTCTCTTTCTCACAAGGAGGTGCTGGGGTAAAAGGTAGAAGAAGACAAATTTTTTCAGATGTGGCCAAAAGGTTAATTTTGCTTGACAATAATTATCTCTTATAAAAGAGAGTATTCTATATAGGGATGGGAAACAGGAAGTGACAGAGAGACAGAAAAAAAAAACTGAACAATAAAACATAAAAAAAAAGTGCAAAAATAGTGTTCTGCACACAGCAGGTACTTAGTAAATATTTATTGTTTTTCATTGTCTGGAAACCCTAGAAATTCTTTCAAATTCAAATTTTAACTTGAATTAAACAGAGTATTTCTGTTTATACCATCCCCTACCTAGGAGATCATATTCCCCGAAGGGACATGTGTGAAATCCCCACTCTCACTACTTCTGGTTTTTCTGTCCTCTTTCTAGTTCCACTTTCACATGGAACACCAATCTCTCTATATTTTAGTGAAGGACTTGAAGACATTAAGTATTTTCTAAGTTTTTAAGAAAAGGGATCAGGACTTTGACTCTGATTTCCTTGGTACAGAGAACTTCTTGGGGGAGAAAACTTCCTCTACCAAGTTGTAAACCAGGCCAAATCATGTAACCTATGTTTGCCTCAGTTTCATCAATTGTGAAATAGAAATAATAATAGAACTTACATCACAGGGTTGCAATAAAGATTAAATGAGACAATAACTAAAGCGTTTAGCACAGTGCCTAGCACATAGTAGGTGCTTAAGTAATTCTCACTCTTCCTCACTTCTCTGAAATGTAGTGTCCCAGAGCTATCAATTAAAGGGTAAGAGGCTTCTCCAGGATGACACTAGCAGGAGTACCAAAAGTAAATTTGAATCCAAGACTTTCTAGCTTTGTGGCCAGTCCTGTAGCTACTCTGCCATTCTGTTTCACTCAACACAGATGAGCACTAAAGATATTTTTGAAGAACTCTAATTAAAATGTAAGTAAAATATCACTAAAAGGAAGTTGAGCTCTCAGTAATGGAAAAATTCCTACCTCATAGCTAGAGAAGACAGAACATCATATTCCTGATCAAATAAAGTTTCTCTATCAGAGATTTTGGTTTAATTGCTTTTGCTTTATCACATGGGGAAGGTTCTATCTGGGATGGAGGTAGCTAGAAATGTTCATGATTTAAAGACAAAAGACATCAATAAAAGATAAAAAAGGGAGAAAAAAGCATGCTTCTTCAATGTTCTTTTCCACATGTGAAATCAAAGCACATGGACACTTAATTAGAAATCTTTTATGATCAAATTGGCATAATCCGACAGAGGGAATCTCCAGTCTAAAGAACTTGGGCTATAGTAATAAGCAAAAATAATTAATGCAGTGCCCCTAATCTTCAGGAAAGACATATTTTTTAAAAAATACATAATATAGTATTGCTCCTTGATTGTATAACACTTTCTCTCCCAGGACCTCAAAGCATTTAAGGACATGATCTGACATTAATACCAAACAATTTATTTTAAGAATTTCTACTTCTAGAAAGTATATATATATAATATATATACATATATTTATATTAAGTAAAAGGAAACTTATTTAAGAAAGGAAAGCAAGGAAGGAAGGGAGTCAGGAAGGAAAGGAGGAAGGAAGGAAGGAAAGGAGGGAAAGGAGTCAGGAAGGGAGGGAAGAAAAGAGGAAGGGAGAGAAGCAGGGAAGGAGGGAAGAAGGGAAGGAGGAAGGGAATCAGGAAGGGAGGGAGTAAAGAAGGAATGAAAGAAAGGAGGGAGTCAGGAAGGAAGGGAATCAGGAAGGGAGGGAGTAAAGAAGGAATGAAAGAAAGGAGGGAGTCAGGAAGGAAGGAAGGAGTCAGGAAGGGAGGGAAGAAAAGAGGAAGGGAGAGAGGCAGGGAGGGAGGGAAGAAGGGAGGGAGTCAAGAAGGAATGGAAGAAAGGAGAGAGGTTGGGAGGGAGGAAAGAAGGAAGGGAAGGAGGGAGGAAGGGGGAGAAGAAAGAAGGGAGGGAGGGGAGAGAGGAGAGGAAGGGAGGGAAAAAGAAAGGAAGGAAATACAACTCTTGATGTAAATACTATCCCCATAAGGAGAGGTCTGAAGTAACGAGAAGAGTACTTAGAACTGAATTCAAATCCCTCCTTTGGCACCCTCTAATGGTATGACCATAGGCAAGTTATTTAACCTCTTCAAGCCTTAAGAGACTCTCTTAAACTTGTCTCACAAACAGATTGTGAGACACTCTGATAAAAGGAGTTCTCATATCAATGACATCATAAATTCTTTAATAGTATCCTCCTTTTACAGGAAACAGGTACAATCCAGAAAAAGACTTTGTGGAGATCAGAGTTGGGAGATACTCCATATCAAGAACACAAAAGGCAATGTGTTTTTCCTTCTTTCTCCTATCCTCCCCCCCCCCTCTCTCTCTCTTAACTGCTTCTGCCTACAAGTTCTATTCTATTTTAATTTGCCTCATAAAATCAAGATGTTCGCACCCACCTAACCACTTTTCCCAGGTGCACTATTTCCTAATCTCTGGCAAACTCATTCAGGCTTCAGATGCAATGGCTCCCTCATGCTCTATCCAATAGAGTCCTTGCAATTATAATAAGGTCTGATGTTCTGCATTCACCTTTCAAGTCCTTTTTTTTTTACAATAGTAATAAAGATATTTTATGTCATTCTGTGGAGATCAAAGCCTTTCCAAGTAATTCACCCAAGATTTGACAGGTGGAAGTAGATAGGCTGTGACAATTAATATGTTTTTACTAGAAACTGGAGGATAGAATTATTAAACCCAAACTCTCACTTCTTAGCCCATTCTAGAGTCAATAAACTCCTACTTCTCCAGATTTTCCTATAATGGTCTCATCTTGGAAGGAAGAAAATTCATATGACAGGAGCACTGTAGGGAAGCTGGATGTTTTGAGTCTAACTTTTGTTCTGATCCTGGCTGGGGCCAGAGCTGGAATCAACATTCTTTATGGGAAAACAGATCCATTGAAAAAGAATAAAAGAAGGAACAGAAATGGTCTCTTCCTTGTCCCTTGATTTCTTGGAGCTTTCACACTGGGGGTGACAATAGGCTTGTGGATGGGAAAGAGGGTTCTTAATTTTCTCATTTCATGGGCCCCTGATAAAAGAGCAGTGTTTCGGTGGATGGATATATAGATGGATGGATGAGTGGATGTGTGTATCCATTCAGGAGCCATATACAGTTATCCCTTCCACATTGTGAGAGTTAGGGGTGCCTCCCACCCTGTAATCTGAAAAAATCCCTGTAAAAAATTTTGATACTCCCTTCATACCAAAAAAGTCTGATTTTTTTTTATTTTTTTAGTGGAGTGTTTAGTGGAGTTAAGTACTGGATAGGCTCTGTGTCATTTGCTGACTTTTGCATGTTGTCTGTGGCCAAAGCAACCCACAACTCTGGTACTTTGAGACTCTGATGGACTTTTTCTCCTATGAGGTTCTTCAAAAACTCCACGATGGATGCAATATCTCTGCTGGGCTTCCAGAGTCTTATATTTTCTATTGCTCAATTCTGGACTGCCAGGATTCACTCTCTTAAGCACATAGTCAACTCTCTTCTTTATGGTCAGAGGTCCTACTCCTAGAAACTATTTCTGGTCTAGTGACAACCTCTCTATATCCATGTTTACCTAAAAAAAAAAAAAAAAAAAAAAAAATATATATATATATATATATATATACACACACACATACACACACACACACACACACACACACACACACACACACACACACTCTGCAACTGTATCTCAGACTTTCTCAAAGTGACTCCAACTGCTGGAGTAGGGCAAGTTCTTCTGGCAGTGAGATGAAAGAAAATTCCTTCTTCCCCATCAGAGGTAAAAAGCTGGGTTCTGACTGCTGTTTCCTGTCTCATTTTTCTCTGATCAAACTTTCAATTCCCTGGCTTTCTCTAAGATTTAGCTATCCCCTAGGGATGTAAAGGTCTCTAGGAAAATGGCCAGTTTTTAGCCCAACCAATTGAGTTGCTCCTTCTGACTCAGAGAAGTTTTATAGATTGTAAAGATATAACCTGGTGTTAATATGTGGCTTCATCATATCATTGCATCAACTGAGTTAGGGAGAAAGATCAAATTCCCCTCTATATTCCCCTAAAATTCCCTATATTCACTAAATCCATAAGGGTGCTTTATGGCTAAGTTTATGTGGCACAGTTCAAAATCCATCTGGAAAGAAACATTCTTCCATAAAGATCTACCATAACTAGTGATCCTGGAGAATTGCACTCATTTCATAATTCATGAGTACACAATTTTTTTAAATGGACCCAGTTTTACAAAATTCTAATTATAGCTTACCACCTGTCTTGGTGCTTTCAAAGTCCTGCCCCAACCAAAGAACAGTAGACATAAGAAAAATCCAGCCTCTTCCTCAACATCCACTGCCCACTAAGCATAAACTTGGTTTCTACTGAGTTCCCAGATCTCTCCTCAAAGATTAGGAAAAGGGGATTGATTGAAAGTCACCTCCTCACTTTCAACTAACTAAACTAAGCCTGTTTGTCTTGATGCTTCTCTAGCAATAAAAACCGAAGCCAAGTGGGGAGAGATGTCCCACATCTCTCTTTTCCACCAAAGGGCCTTGTGCTCTGAGCTCAGGCAAGTACCTCATACTATAACAAATAAGAACTGAGTCTTCCCAGGGAGTTGGAAGGGTGGGATAGGGGGATACTGGGAAGGAAAGGGCTCATCACCCTCTCTCTTTCTTATTAAGAGGCCCTTTGCTCTAGACCCATGAACTCAGACCATTTTCAATCCCAGGGAGTTCAAGTTCTTCTAGGAGCCAGTTTAATACTTCACAACAATATTAACCATATGTGCTGAGCTAAGTTGGGGAGACATAAAGGAGGTTTCTAATTTCCATATAGATATATATGTGTGTGTAGACACTCAGATAGACAGATACATAGACAGGATGGATACTATTCCTGGAATCAGGTATATTCTACTTGCTTCTTATCTCCTCTATTAAATCATGAGCTCCTTGAGGCCAGGGTTTGCCTTTTCCCTTTTTTTTTTTTTTTTTTTTTTTGTATTCCCAGGGATTAACATAGTGCCTGGCATCTACTGGGGGCTTAACATATGTTTTTTGACCGACTGTTTGATCTCATCTGTACTTATAATATCTTCCTCGTGTGGTTGTTATAAGATTCAAATGAGTTAACATATGTAAAGTACTCAAAGTGCTTTATAAATGTCAAAGAAATAATGGGGATGGGGGAGAGAGTGAGCCTATAACTAGATAAGGCATGTATACTTAAGGGCCTTGCCCTCCACTTCAGTACATGCAGAGGTATTCTGTTATTCTTTCTGGGCTAGATACTCTGTGGAAATGAAAGGCCTTGTGACTGGTGGCAGATGGAGAAAGTTTATCAATCTTCCCCTCTTTCTCTCCTCTCCTTTATTGTTTGTCCTTCACTCTCAAAAAGAGCCATGACATCAGAGAAGTGACACCATTACAAACAAGTGATTTGGATTTTTGTGAGGAAATACAAGGTCACCAATCTCACTTTCTCCTCTGGAACCATCTGGGAGCAGGGGCCAGATACAGATCAAGACCACTAGAGTTGGTCATCCTCCTCTCTTTAGAGTAAAGAGGAAAAAATGCTATAAACCTCTGAGGAGGGGAGCACTTTTTCCACCTGGTTGCCATGTGGCCTCAAACACATGGCACCTTTGCTCCTTTTGTCTCTTTTGTGTTTATTCTATCTGACCCCAAGGCAAGTGAGAATGAGTATTAGAGACCAAATGACTTAGGTATACTTCAGAAAGTTAGAAAATCCACTACAGAACCAATGATAGGAGTCCATATCATAGGTTGCAGCCAAACTCAATAAATCAGTGAGGAGCAACTTTCTTAACCCAGATCTACCATGGATCAACCTAACAACTAAAACATCATTTCCACCAGGAAAAGAACAATTCCCCTAGTAGCTATGCCGTACCCCAAAGTGGACTTGGTGGAGGGAATGTCTAATAATCACCATCTTAAGTATGAACCCACTCTTCTTTCCAGGAAGCAAAATGTATAAAGGGGAAAATGTTTCCCCGTTTAGGGGGATGTTTCTATACTTCGTCTTAATATATCTTTTCAGTAAAATCCCTTTGTAAAAGTCAAGTAATAATTTATTGGTCTATTGATATTGAGGAAAAAGCAACTGGGACAAAAAGACAATCAGTCAATGGATTTTGGAGCGAATTAAGGAGACAAAAGATTGTGAATGGTAGTACTTGAAGGTAATTCCAATAACCTCTCTGGACTATTCCTAGAACCCTAAAGAAGGATATAGCCAAATTTGCTGTGAGGACCTGCAAGCATAGATGGGTTGGAAGAATGCACACACATCCGTGTGTGTGTGTGTGTGTGTGTGTGTGTAAACACATCTTGCCAGCATTTAATAAATGTTTGCTCCCTTGCATTATATATGTATGACCATACATATGTGCAAAATACATATATACACATATGTTATATATATATATATTTTATACTGCTTATGCAAAATAAATACAAGGTAGTAATGGGGGAAAGATACTACAATAATTATAATAACTGCAGTTATATAGCACTTTAAAGTATGCAAAGTATTTTGTAAATATTATCTTATTTGAACCCTACAACAAATGTTGGAGGTAGGTGTATTTTATACATGGGGAAACCGAGAAAGAGATTAAGTAATCTACAGCTATGCATCTAAGGATCCAAACTCAGCTATATAATATTCTGACTTCAGGTCCAGAACTCTCTCCACTAAATCACCTAGCTGCCTAATAGGCAGTTGACATTTGAGGGGAATCAGCAAAGGCCTCTTGAAGAAGATTTTATTTAAGTTCAGTTTTGAAGGAAACTCATGTGTCCAAAAGGAACTGCTTTCTGAGATGGGGACAACCTGTGCAAAATCACAGCGATGTACAAGCATGTGCGTGGATCAGAGAGAAAGTCAATGAGGCTGGACCACAAAGTACTTGAAGTGGAGTAGTGTATAATAATCTTTTAAAGGTTGTTAGGATGGTGGTGGTTTGTGTTCCTTTTTCTAAGAAAAACCATAACATCAGGGAAGTGAAGCCATGACATGCAAGTGCCCATTCCAATCCTTGAAAGCTAGGCTGGAGCCAGACTATGTAGAGTTTTGAATGCTAAATTCAATCCAGAGATAAGAGGGATTCACTAGAGTTTATTGAGCATAGAAATGCCAGGAACTCTCCCAGTTTTAGGAAGGTCACTTTGGCAGCTATGTGGAAACTGAATTTGGGAGAGGAAAGGCTTGTGGTAAGAGGATAAATTAAGAATGAGCCACCTCACATAACCTATTCTCTCTATTGTGTCACATCCAAACATCAAAAGCATGTAGTTTTCACGGAAAGGAAATTTTTAAAAATCAAACCTGAAAAGGATTTTTTCTACTTCAATAATGTTATGTGGACATAGCTACTATTTGGATATTTTCACATTGTAAGATGCTCTTCTATGGTCTTTCTATCCAATAATTGCCTAACTGGACTCCAAAGTGGGGAGAATGGCTTCCCTATGGCTCAGTTCTGCTCCTTCAGGCACCACCCTGCCCCTAATCTCTCTGGGGAATAGGAGGAATAGAGAGAGGGGTCATAGTAGTTGGAAGGATTTGGAGCAGAGTGACCCAGAAGAAGGTAGTTAAATTCGGATAAAGCAGGAGTGCCCTCTGAATGAAGGTGGAGGATAACTGCTCTCCGGAGCTAATCGGTTCAAGCCTGGTTGACACTGGGTATTATAGAACCCTTTTCGGGGGACTGCGGTATGAAGACAAAGGGAACTTTTTGGTCTGAGATTCTCCTGGTGGTGCTGAAAAAGGAAGGCCTTTTTCTCCTCCCCACTTCCCTAGGAACTGATTTTCCTAAAGTCAGGATCCCTATTTGTAAGATTGCATTCTCCTCTAGTTTCCTGTCAAATCCTTATGGAGTGTTGTGCACATTAAAGAAGGGAAGAGACCGGAGCTGTAGTACAGAGTTGAGCCCTCTTCCCTCAGGCAGAGCCAACTCTGAGTTGAGTAGAGAATAGAGAGGGATGCTAAATCTCCGAGATCAGCCGTTCCCCACCCCCACCCCACCCCCCATTAAAAGAATGGCAGTAAGCAAAGGTGAAAAGGGAAAGGATTTTGTAACTTGTGAAGCTCTACATGACAATATGCTGTTTTTATTATACACAAGAATGACAGTTTGCCTCATTCAGGAAGATGAGTTCAAATTCAGTTGAGATAGTCTTTAGGTGTTTCCTGAGGCACTGAGAAGTTGGGACTTGCCCAGGAGCTCAAGGCTAGTGACCTGGTATCTAAAACAGGATTCCAGCTCTTCCTTAATTCAGGCCCAGAAATTCCTCCAACTCCACCATCTTTTTTTAAAAGCACAGTTAGGCGGCTAAGCACAAAATAGCATAGTGATGGAATGAAATTAATTAAATTATCATGTTATTTATTTAATGTAAAAATAGACTCCCCTGCCATAACCCCCAAGCCTTCTTTGCTCAAAACTTTGGGAAGTCTCTTCTCTGCCTCTGGCCCCTGACTTCCAACTCAGCGCTGAGAATCACAGGAACATCTGCCTTGGCAAGCAACAGCCAGGGTGTAAATGGCCAGAACCAGTTTAGCTGAAGAAGGAGGCGAGGTGAAAGTGGGGGAGGGGAGGGTGTAGAGGGAGGGAAAGGTGTGCTGGGATGGGAGTTGGAAGCTGTAGGTGAGCTGGTCAATGTCAACTATCAAAGGAAGCCACAGGAATCATAAGATTACAGGATTTAGAACCCAGGAGAACGGTAGACCTTCCTGAAACTAACTCCCTCACCACCCCCGAGTTCCTTTCATGCCCCGATCTCACGCTGAGACTCTCAGGACGTTCAAATTTCCCTGCCCAGGAAGGCAGAGTGAGCTATCCCAGCCAATGTGTACTGGAGGAGCCACAGGGCCCCCGGGAGTCAATTGCTATTCATACTCCCACATCTGCACATAGAAAGAAAGGCACTCTTAAGCGCTGCGCTGCGGGGTCCTGACACCGCGGCGGAGCCACCAGCTGTCGGGATTGCGCTGAATTGGGGGCACAAACCCCCCAGTTCCCTGTGTCAACCGCGCCCTCCCCAACAGAAGGAGCGAGCTCTGCTCAATGGGGCCATCTGGTCCGAGTGCAAACACTGGTGACATTTGAGGGGAGGGCAGCAGTGGGATGATTGGGGGAAGACAGGAACTGGAGGACTGAGCTGGCCATGTGTCCGGTTCCCTGATTTTCCCTTCCCAACACTATCATCCACTCCCAGCTCCTCGGAGACCTTTATGCTCTGTCGCTTCCTCTTCCAGGGAGCCCCTCACGATTTACCAACATTCTTTGGAGCTTGGTGGGATGCGGTAAAACAGCGAGTTTTGTCCCCGTCTCAGGTTAAGGCACTGGCGGAGGGAAGGAGGGGGAAATTTGGGAAGGGTACGAATGAGTCCCAAGAGCCTGATGGATCCTTGTCCGGTCCTTGGACAGGAAGCAGCCTTTGCTTCTGTAAGCAACCACGGCTGAGAACCAGAAACAGCAGAGTTGGTAGTAGCAGCAGCGTCCCCCTCCCCCCACTTGGTTCTCTCCCCTCCCCCCCTTTCTCCCTCCCCTCGCTTTGTCCCTCTTCCCTTCTCCGCCCCAGGCCCTCACATCCCCAGGACGCTAGCTACGCCTCTCCCCTTTCCTCATGGAACAGCTGCACTCTTCTCTTAGGATCACAGGATTTAATTACCAGTTAAAGAGGATTTCGTATAATCTAGTTGGGTCCCTTCCTTTTACAGCTTTGGTGTAATCGCAAACGCCCCAGATTTAAAATCAGAGGACCTGGATTCAAAGCAGTCAGTCAATAAACATTTATTCAAAGCAGTCAGTCAATAGACATTTATTTATTATACGCCTGCTACGGGCCAGGCCTTGTGCTAAGTGCTGAGGATATAAAGAAAGGCAAAAGACAGTTCCTGATCTCAAGGAACACAGTCTATCATGAAACGACTAAGCACAAACAATATAGAGAACAAACTGGGGGTGATCTCCCCAGCAAAAAGGTAGCAGAATGGGAGATTTCCTGCTGGATGAAAGAAAGACTTCCTGTGGAAGGCGGAGTTTTCCCTGGAGGTTTATTTTTTACTATGACTTCATTTAACTCCTCTCGGTCTCAGTTTCCTCATCTGTAAAATGAGGGTATTGATCTACATCGGGAGTTCTTAACTTTTTGTGTGTCTGGACTCTTCAGAATAATGTTTTTAAATGTACAAAATAAAATATATGGAATTACGAAGGAAACAAATTTTACTAAAATACTTATTGGAAAAACATTTTAATTTCCCGGCTCCAGGTAAAGACCCCCTAGGTGACCTGGGAAAGCTCTAATAGTTCTAAAAATTATGAGACTCAACAGAGGTGGCAATGAGCCCTGACTAACCCATCTTCTTCATTCAAAGGTGACCCCTCCCAACGCCCTACCTCAGGGTTGGTCAGTGTTGGGCTGCAGCGGCTGCTGCTGGGCCTTTGCAGGCAAGGAGAAAGCGAAATTAACTTTGTGTATGCAGCCTGAGCCAGGAATCAGCTGCGGGATTGTCTTCCACTGGGGACAATGGGACAGCCTCAAAGTCTACCCAGTCACCCACGAGCTAAAAAAGAGGCCTTAAGTCAGTTGTTCTCTTTGTAGCCCTCCCGCGTGCGGTGGAGGGCTCAGAGAGAACCCGAGGAGCCCAGCAGCTGCCTGAGCTGCTTTCTGCGTGTCTTGCTGGTGGCCTTCCCAGTCCAGAGAGCAGGGTCACAAACAATGTCTGACAATGACCAGCCAGAATAACCGTTCCTCGCCCAGCCCCTCCCTGCCTCTCCTGGGACTTGAAACTGATCCTAAATGTGGAGGATCTCAGGCAGCTAAGCGAATTTTTTTTTTTTTTAAGAGCTTTAAAAAGTCTCCTTGCTGTTTCGAACCAATGAAATCCTTCCTAAAACTAGTGTCTTAGAATATTCTGGTGTTTGTGTTTTGTTTTTGCTTGTTTATTTTGCCTTATTTTCTCCACTGGACCTATGGTTTCATCTGTCTAAGCTCCTGGAAATGAGGAGCTTCTGCCATTTCAGGTCTGCAGCTTTTCTGCAATTTATGCTCGCAGAGAAAGAGCGGGAGCATTGAAAATTAAGTATTTGCCCAGGGTCACACAAGCCGGTATATGTCAGGGGTGGACATAAACTCATGCTCTGAACTCATCTTTCCATCCAAATATCACGCCACTGAATGAAGCCAGCATCTCGTCAGTATTTTTCCTTTCCCTTCCTTCCTTTTCTTGATTATTTCTGATTTATTCTATTTGTACATAGCTTTTTTATGTAGTATCCCTCATTTCTTGAGAACAAGGTCTGACTTTTGACTTTCTTTGTATCCCCAAGGCTTAGCACAACGCCTGGCACCCATGCTTAATAATTGTTTATTGACTGGGTGAGGGTAAAAATCTTAGGAAGTACATTATCATTATTGAATATTATTTTACAAAAAAAATAGGAGATCATCAGTTATAAATAATCCCCTCGTTTTTCAGATGAGAAAGTTGATATAATCAAGAGAGGAACCTTGATTTGCCAAAAATCATGTACCTAAAAACTATCTTCTGTGTCCTGACTGTACTACCTTACCGCTTCATCTTTCAAAACAATAATAATTCTCAAAAAACATGAATTTCCATGATACCTTACAAAGTATCCTTCTCACAATTATTCCAGTGAAGTCGGCTAAGTATTATCATTCCCATTTTACAGATGAGGAAATTGACTTGTCCATAATTATACAGTTGAGTAAATATCAGAGCCTCAATTCAAAATTGGCTATCCAAAGCTACTATTCTTTCCCTTGCACAACAAACCAATGTACAAATTACATTAAATAATTAAGTTCCTTATTCTCTCAGATCATATAATAAAAAATTAACAATTACATTTTAAAAAAGAAAAAATCATTCAAAATTTCTACTCAGAATATGCCCTAACTACTCAAAACTTTTTTGCTCAAGTCTTAGTAGCATTAAAAATAAGCAGAGCTATAAATATGTTTTATTTTAAATCATCCTTTTTAAAAACAGAGGGGAAACTAAACTTTTTTCAGAGTCCTTAGCTAACAGGGCCTTATGGGAGATTGAAAATAAACTTAATTGAAAAAACAGTATTCACCATAAATAGGTCCAGCTTCTAAGCAGGGACTAAGTTAAAAAAGACCACAACCAACCCAATTGAGTGGGAAGACTTTAAGTTTTAGAAAAGTAAGGTCATAGCCTTCTCAGAAAATCTTAGCATTTAAAAGGATACTCTGTCTTCTTTCTCCTTGGGCCTCTTGTAAGTGATTTGTTTATTTGCTTCATAAAAGGGTTTTGCATGGGTTAAAAAAGCAAAAGGGTATTTCCTGGTTGTTTTTTAACTCATACTTACCAAAATTAGGTACTAATTTAAAATGAAGAATAAAGTATTAAGTTTGCCACAGTACAAGATAGCTACAATGCCAGATTATTTGGAAACATTCTAAAGAAGAGTATTATTCATCTATTTAACATCATTTATTAGGTGCCTACAATTTTCAAGCCAAAAGTCAACTTTATCAGATCTCCTCCAATAACCAGTCTCACATTAAGATCCAAAAAGATCTTAACATGTTTTTAAGATCCCAAACATATCTTTTAAGATTTAACAAAAGAGATAGTTTGGTTCAATAATCCTGTGATTACTACTGTCAAGGCAAAGAACAAGTTGTCATCCATTCACCAAGGCTATTTCCTCTTGAGCTAGAGAATGTCCAATCTAAGTTTAAATGAAAGAAGGTAAGCTTTCTCATAGAAGTTTGGTCCTTCAGATGTTCTGACTTCCCAACAGTATTGAAATGATTACATAAAGCCCTTCAACACTGTTGAACTTCCTAAAGGAGAGTCCTTGTCTTTCTATTATTTGTATTTATATCTGAAGCACTTAGCACAGTTCTTGGTACATGGAAGGTGTTTAATAAGCAATTACTGACTGACTTACATAAGTTCAAAAGTTCAGATTAATATTCACACAGGAAACACTAAAGGAATGAAGAATTCCTACTATCTAGACTTTGATATGCAGTTGGATATATGGCATTTACAGGGGATTGATTCATCAGTGTATATGTGAAGCCAAGGAGTGAGAATTTATGTAATTATTTATGTAATTTATGTAATTGACTATCTGATCCCATTGACAATAAATTCCTATTGCTGAATTTCTAATGAATGGCACATTAGGTTACACATTGGAAATTATACAGTGCTTCCAATGACCACAAGTTTTGTTCTAAAACAAAGCCCCATCCTTTTATTTTATATTATTGTTGTTGTTAACACCAATATTCTTGTGGTGCTGCTAAATGAATCTGGCTGGAAATCTTGAATGTCACCATATCCAAAAAATGAAAGTTTCAGGTCACCTAAAAGGCAATGGGGGAATATGTATATGTGTTTCTGCTTATTTCAAAGACTAATTACATACTACTTCAGAAAATGCTTATTCCTATTTTGGATATCATGATTTGTTTTGGGGTATTTTTTATTTTAATCTTTTTTTTATGTTGAAGAAAGTAACCCACATTTATATAGTGATCTATAACTTTTCAAAGTGTTTTTCCCCTTACAACAACCTTATAAAAGAAATGTTTAACAAAGCTTATCTAAATTGAGAAAAAACTATATTTCATATATGCTTTTACATATATTGCTTTTACATATTTGCTATTTATGGGAAATTATTTTAAAAGCATGCTCAAACACCAACAAACATTTTTATCAACCAGTTTGTATTTCTCTTGCTCAAACTCTAACCAAGACCAAAATATGTAATTTGATGTTGAATTGTCTTAGATTGTTGTACTATTGAGAAGAGCTAAGTCAATCATAGTATTGTTGTGCTTTCCTGGTTCTGCTCATTTCACTCAGTATCAGTTCATATAAGTTTTTCCAGCTTTTTTTTTCTCCTGAAATCCACCTGTTCGTCATTTCTTTAGAATAGTATTCCATTACATTCATATATCACTATTTGTTTAGCCTCTCTCCAATAGATGGACATTCCCCCCAGTATCCAATTCTTTGCCACCACAAAAAGAGCTGCTATAAATATTTATATACACATAGGTTCTTTCCCCCTTTTTCTGATACTTTTGGGATACAGATCTAGTAGTGGTATTGTTGGATCAAAGGCCATGCACAGTTTGATTGCCCTTTGGGCATAGTGATGTTGCCAAGCAAATGGTTCAAAGATATTTCTTAAATTCTCATGCTCCTTCCTCCCATTGTTTGTATTTAGTTTTAATATATTTTCTGTTTACAGTCATCTCTCATCATTCATTCATTCATTTCACATTGATTGTTCTGGTTACTCACAGGTTGACCATTGGGAATTTTTGGAGATTTGTGGCTCACCAGGAAAAATTGCAGCCAGCATGTGTGTATAAAGAAAACTTAAAAAAAAAAAAAAAAAAGAAAGAAATAATAAATGTATATTCTATGTTATTAATTTATTTTTTACATTTATTTCTTCTTTGTCTTTCCTACCATCCAGATTCAGTCACTTAATTTTTCTTTTGGAATAATTTTTGTATCTTGTGTTTTTCATAGGAGAAAAAAAATCTGTGAAAAAATTGTTAGTTACATGGGTGGCTGTGAATTTACTGCAAGATCACATAGTGATCAAGATGCTGATCTCTCTAGCATAGGAACTACAACTTTTTTTTTAAGTGGGTGAAGTGTGAATTAGAAATAAATATTTGGGGTGGGCCTAGAGTTGTTTGTAGCTTTTCATATTTACTGGGGTCCTGTGCCCCTAATCCCTGGGAATATCCAGGGATAACTTAATTGTGTATCCATTGTATCCCTCAGTTGCATGTAAGCTTGAGAACAGTCCATGTTTCTTTTTTTTTCCATTCCCAGAGCCTAGCACAAAACTTTGCATATAAAGGATGCAATAAATGCTAGTTAAATTAAATTGCATTATTATTTCCATTTTATAAGTTATAACCCTGAACAACCTCCTTTCCAAATCCTCCCTAAAGTGAATTCACTTTTCTAAGGTCAAATGGATACCCAATGGAAGAGCCAGGTATCAAGGCCAGTATTTCTGACTCCAGACACATAACTACACTTTACTGTCTCTGCTCTCCATCTCTCTTCTATCCATATCTAAAATAACTCTAACCTTTCCTCCATATGAAAAACCTTCAAAGATTTGAAGACTGCTATTGTGTCTCTCCTCTCTAGGTCAAACAAAACAAAATTTCCTTTCAAATTGCTGATAATCTTGTTCTCTATCCTCTGGGCAAGCTCCAGTTAGTCAACATTCCTTTTAAAATGTGCTTCCTAGAATAAAATAACAATGATCTAGTTGTGATCTGACCATTATACCTTATTTGGACATGTTACTTTTAACAATATAACCTAAGATCATGTCAGCTTTTCTGGTAGCCCTCCTGACTCCTATTTTGTTCTGTTGACTCTTATTTTGCTTTGGTGAATATCTCCAAATCTTTTTCATATGAATATGAATTTCACATGAATTTAGTCATTTCCTCACTTTTCATTTCTTCAGTTGACTACTAGAACCTAAGCCTAAGACTTTATATTTGCACTGCCAATGTTTCAGTTAGTCCATGCATTCATTAATATAGATATTTCTTTTAAAAACTTAAACTAAATACAAAAATAAGAAACAATAAAATAGAAAAAAAAAAAAAGAAAAGGAAAACAAAACAAAAAAAATATTATCATGTACCCAGTAGAATATCAGGAAAGATTCAAAGGATATAACAATAAATTCTCTTTAAGAAAGCATACATAATAATAGAAGAGATTACATTCATGACTGTCCATTTTTCTTTGTTTCCCTGTAGGTTATTCTTATGTTTTCTGCTAAACATTTTTTTTTTTTTAACCCTTTCATTCTCCCTCTCCCCCAAGTAGGCTTAGAGTTAAACACGGAATACAGGGGTTTCTCAAACCTGTGTAGACCATCCATCCATACCTTTTCACTCAATAGAAGGAGGAGATAAATGTATACATGTGTATGTACATATAGACACATATAAATATACATCAAGCTGTAAATTGCTAAATTCAGACTATATGTTCAATTTGTCTAGAGATTTTCAAATCTTAATTCTGTCATCCAGTGTATTAAGAATTTTGTGATGTATACACATTTCAGAAGCATATTCTATATGTCTTAATCCAAGCCATTCAAGGACAGAGAGACCTGCGACACACTAATAGATATATCCCTCCATTTATCAGCCTTCTTTAGGAAATATCATTCAAACAGTTCCAAATCCAACTCCAAGGGGTCTCAAAAGTCTTGATGTATTTTAAACTATTAAAGTTCTATTAGAAGCTTAAAAGTGCACCAAACCTTTTGGGACTCCATACATAATATCATACAGGCATGTTTCTTTATCTTGTCTAAAAGTGTGTGTGTGTGTGTGTGTGTGTGTGTGTGTGTGTGTGTGTCCCACAGTTGGGAGTTAAGATTGAAAGCAGATTACAGATTTCACCTCTACTGACATAACATCCCTCAAAATTAATGTTCCTATCTTCTAGATTCCACCTTTCTCCCCCTCTTTGAGAATCAGAACATATATCTGTCTTTACTTTGTCTTTTAATAGATCTTTCCTTTTCCAAAATACTCAAAATATTGTAATAAGTTTTATGGATGCCTTGTGATTTCACATCAGAAAAATTTCTGGGAATACTACCCTTATCACCTTCCAGATTTAATTCTCTCTGGTAACAAAAAAAAAAAGCAATTAAGCAAAAATAGTTTGAAATTTTATTTTTCAAAAAAAATCTTATCCTATCAGTCTCATGCCTATTTATCATGACATAAAGTCTGTTTCATCACCTGTTTTTGAAAAGCATTCCCGATTTTGTAACTAATCATAGTTCAACTATTTTTTAGTGATTAAAAAAATTACATTGTCATATTTCTGTCTGCCTCTTCCATTATGGTCTCTAAAATTCCTGTTTCACAATTACCAAATTTCTCTTAACTTTGGACCTCTTTCTCTCATGATCCACCTACCTTCTGGCACTAACAAAGATTTGACTCTAGTTAACATTGTATCCCTAACCACCCTCTCCAGTGCAGGCTACATTTTTTTTCTTGGATCCTGATTCACTGGCTTGGCAGGAAAGTCAAATAACTCCTTGGTCCAGATTGTCCCAATATTATCCCTTTGCCACCACCCCTCAATGACCTTTGAAGTTCACTCCATCCACACTAATCACTCAAATCAGATCCTTGTAACAGTAATTTAGTGACTCCCAAGTAATTTTCCCTCCTTTCTTAGTTCAGCCCCTCATTCACAGAGTCCCTGGTTTCACTTCTGCCTTTTACACTAAACAACTTTAACATATATCTAGATACCCTCCTCAAATTCCCAAATCTCCGAGTTTCTCAACCTTTTCAAATCATGGGACTTGAGGAAGTTCCACTTTAGTTATACATACAGTTGACCACACCAATGAGCTAGCAGTCATTTGCAGGTGTTCTGCTTCTATTATTAAAAATGCTGAAGTTCCTTTATTAGATCATAGCCTATCATATCACTTCTTCTTATGCCTTATTTCTCACAAATCTATTCCTCTGCCACACTAGGATCACAAATCTCTCCCTTCCCTAGATTTCCCAGGCCATCATCCCTGCCCAAAAATTTACTTTCTTCCCTTCCCAATCTCAACCCTCTACATACTCAATATAACTTTACACTGTGCACTATTGTAAAATCTCTTGTCCTCTTTTTCTAGAAATAGTAATATCTTGACAAACGCCAGTTATGGATTATCCCCATTTTTTGCCTTCTCCACTCCTAATAATGTGCTGTTGAACAGAGAGCTTTATGAAATTATACAAAAGAATCAATGACTACATCCACAATAAATTTTTATAGTCTCTTCTCAAATGGGTCCTCAACACAGCAAGGCTATCTTTTAATTCATCCTTAGATGATTTTGAAAATTGTTCTCAAGGAAGATGTTTCAACCCTTTGCTTTGGTGAATATCTCTGATAAAGAGGTAATGCTTTTCCTGACTAAAGCTAATCCCTTTATATGTCCCCATGATCCTAGCCCCTTAAATCTTTTTCAGCAAATTGTTCCCACAATCATCCCTCCTTTCTCTAATCTTTAATTTCTCCCTATCTGCCAGTTCCTTTCTTTATGTCTATAAATATGCCCAAATCTTCCCATTGGGTTAAAAAACACCTCAAATCCTCACTAAACTCTATCATCTCTTAAAGCTATTGTTTTATATTTCTCTTCTCTTTTATAACCAAATTCTGAGAAAGAAATATTTTACCATTACCTCTACTTTCTCTTCTGTAAATTTTTTTGGGGGGGGCCAAATTCCTACCCAACCATACTTCTCAATTCTTTTTTAATCTGACTTCTGGCTTCTGACTTGAGATGGCAGCTAGGTTGAACAGAAGACAGAAGATTGGGTCTGGAGTTGGGAAAATGAATTCAGATTTAGCTTGATAATTATTAGCTGTGTGACCCTGGGCAAGTCATTTAACCTGTCTGCCTCAATTTCCTTAACTATAAAAAAGATACCTACCTCCCAGAGCTGTGAGAATGAAAAGAGATAATATTTGTAAAGTGCTTAATACAGTGTCTGCCATATAATAAACACTTGATAAATGTTTGTTTCTTAATGCATTGTTGTGTACTAGGCCAACCATTCCAGAGAACAACATAGAACTATGTCCATTGGATTATAAAACTGTGCATACCCTTTGATCTAGCAATACCATTACTAGGTTTATATGCCAAAGAGATCAAAGGGAAAAGGATTCACATGTACAAAATGTTTACTGTAGCTCTCTTTGTGGTGGCAAAGAATTGGAAATTGAAGGGATTACTATGAATTGGGGAGCGGCTGAACAAATTATGATATATAAATGTAATGAAATAACTGCTATTCCATAAGAAATGATGAACAGGCGATTTCAGGGAAAAAAAGAAAACTGGACTTACATGAACTGATGCTAAGTGAAGTGAGCAGAATCAGGAGAACCCTGTATACAGTAACAGCAACATTGTAAGACGATCAACTTGATAGACTTAGCTCTTCTCAGCAATGCAACAATCTAAGACAATTCCAAAAGACTCATGATAGAAAATGCTATCCATGTCCAGAGAAAGAACTATGGAGTCTGAATGCAGATCAAAATATACTATTTTCACTTTTTTCCCCATTTTTTTCTTTTTTGTGTTTTTTTCTTTTTGTTCTGATTCTTCTTTCACAACATAACTTATGTGTAAATATGTTTAACATTTACATATATAACCTATATCAGATTGCTTGTCATCTTGGGGAGAGGGAGGTAAAGGAGGCAGAATGAAAAAAAGGTAAATAAAAATGTTATAAAAGCAAATGTTGAAAAGAAAAAAAATTAAGAATTTTAAAAAATAAAATAAGTATATAATTGAATCTTTTTTAAAAAATAAATGTTTTATGTAAAATGTATGGGATTGCCTGTCATCGGGGGGAGGGAATAGAGGGAGGGGGGGATAATTTGGAAAAATGAATACAAGAGATAATATTATAAATATATATATATATATATATGTATATATATATATATATATATATATATAAAAAATAAAAAATAAATAAATAAATGAAATGGAAAAAAAAAAAATAAATGTTTGTTCCCGTTTCTTCACACTCACCCTCCACCATTGGAATTGCTTTCTCCAAAGTTACCAATTATCCATCAATTGCCAAATGTGAAGACTTTTTTCTCATGTTGGAACACTCCTTTCATTCTCTTTTGCTCTTATAAATTTTACTATTTCTAAGGCACTACCATCTTTCTAGTCTTCCAAGGTTTGTAACTGTGGAGATAGCCTCTGCTTCTAACTTTCTAAATCTACCAATCCATGTAGTGACTAGAAACTGGAAACTGAATGGATGCCCATTAATTGGAGAATGGCTGAATAAAATTGTGGCATAAGAATATTATGGAATATTATTGTTCTGTAAGAAATGACCAGCAGGAGGAATACAGAGAGGCTTGGAGAGACTTACATCAACTGATGCTGAGTGAAATGAGCAGAACCAGGAGATCACTATACACTTCAACAACAAGATTATATGATGATCAATTTTGATGAACATGGCTCTCTTCAACAATGACATGATTCAAACCAATTCTAATTGTTCAAGTAATGAAGAGAGCCATCTACACCCAGAGAGAGAACTATGGGAAATGAGTGTGGACCACAACATAGCATTTCCACTCTTTGTGTAATTGTGTGCTTGCATTTTTGTTTTCCTTCTCGGGGTTTTTTTTTCTTTCTTGATCTGATTTTTCCTGTTTAACAAGATAATTGTATAAATATGTATATATATATATATATATATATATATATATACACACACATACACAGACACAGACACACACGTGTGTATATATATATATATATGTTTGCATATATATATACATATATATATATGTTTTTTAACATATTTAACGTGTATTGGGCTACCTACCATCTAGGGGAGGGGGTGAAGGGAAGGAGGGGAAAAGTTGGAACAGAAGGTTTTGCAAGGGTCATTGTTGAAAAATTATCCATGCATATGTTTTATAAATAAAAAGCTATAATAAAAATTTTAAAAATAAATCTATGGATCCAGCTAGTTGCCAAATATCACTTTTACCTTCACAATATCTCACACATCTGATCCAAGTTTTCTTTATCTCTCATCCAAACAATTACAATAGTCTCTTAACAAAGACAAGGGCCCGGAATTCCAACTGTCCTTCCACTGAGAAGTGTTTCACAGCTAAATGATCTTCCCAGTCATTTGTCAAGCTCTTGTAGAATTCACCATATTCTTCATTAGTAATATCATCAGGATTTCTGGTCCAAATTGGCTTTGTTTTGTTAAGCTCTTCTTGATCAATGTATTTTTCTTTAATCTTCTTTTTCTTCTTCTTGTCACCATCTTTTTTTTTTTTTTTTTTCCTTTTCTGAGGCTGGGGTTAAGTGACTTGCCCAGGCTCAGTGTCTGAGACCAAATTTGAACTCGGGTCCTCCTGAATTCAAGGCTGGTGCTCTATCCACTGCGCCACCTAGCTGCCCCAACAATAGCTTCTTAACTGTCAAGATGGAGTGCTGAGCTTAAAGACAGGAAGAACTGAATTCAAACCCAACCTCAGATATTTAGTAGTTGGATGAATCACAGCATGCTGCTTAACTTCTGTCTGTCTGTTTTCTTAATTGACTTTTCTTTTTAACTGACTTTTTTCTTTACTGACATAAGAACTCACAGGGTTCTTATAAGGATCAAAAGAAATAATATTTGTAAAAACACTTAGCACTGTGCCTGGCAAAATTAGGTATTTAATAAATACTTGCTCCTTTCTCCTTTATCTTCCTCAATTTTCTTTCTTCTCATATCTAATCTCAAAATAACAGCTATAGGGATTTTCTTAAAGCACAAGCCTAACCATGTTATTACAGTACTTGATAGACTACTGGCTTTCTATTGTATTTGTAATTATTTGTGTTTAAATGTATTTACACAGATGGAATAAATTATAATAAAATTATTTTAGACATTGTTTTTAAAATTCTTGTGTCAGTTGACACATTTGACATACTATATTTTTAATTGCTTGTTGATTGCTTAGATGATATACTGGTTTTTTTGATTCTTCTCATTTCATTCTTTATCAGTCCATAAAGAAACAAGCATTGTGCAGAATTCAGAAGATAAGAAATATTGCTTCTCAGACCAGTGAATGATAAATCTAATAAACCCATCATGAGTCCATTTTCCCCAGAACAAGTCAAAGGACTATATCCATCTATATATCTATATATCAATCAATCTATCTATATTAGGAAAAAACCTACTGAATTTCAGTTCTAAACAGGTCCCACATTCCTGCTCCTGTGTCATAAGAGAGCTAAGACCCTGGTTCCAAAGTTGCTGTACTGGTGATAAATGCAAAAAGGAAGTATGAGTCAAGAGTCCCAGGGAAACAAGTTGTACTGCTTTGCTTACACAAAGGAAGACTCTACATTGCCTAGAATTCCTGGGACATCTCAGCTCCAATGTCTGAGGAGACCTGTGGGGTTTAGGAGAACGATGATCCTGCAACAATTCGATAAATGTTTGATGTTGCATTATGCATCATGTTCTTTGGTTACTAAATTCTGTTTATTTACTTATACTCCAAGTAGGAACACAAAAGGCAGCATTCCAGATCATGTTTCTGCTTTGGTGGGAAGTTGAAGCCATTATGCTAAGGTCACGTGACTAATAAATAGACCACATTTTAAAAGAAGGCTTAGTGAGGCAATGGATGGGACACCCCAGAATTCAATTTGAATTGAGTAGATTTATATTATAACCCTTCTCCCTCTCTTACCCCCAAGACAATGGCCGATTAGGCCCAATAGCAGAAGGAAAAGTTGAGGGTAGAAGTCCTTAGACTTTCTGGTATCCTACATGTGATACAACAAAATTTTCACCTCATTGAAAATAAACTTAGGGTCCCTGCTACAACAGCAGCAATTCAGTGGGAATTGGGGGAAGGAGTTCCTAGGAGGAAAAGAGAATAAAACTGAGAGAATTTTTTTTCTAGAAAATCCCAATGAGTTTGTTATGAAAACTCTCATAACCAATTGTTGTTAATTGTAGGTTTCATCCAGAATTTATTTTTTATTGTTAGGGAATTTGTTCCCCCCATTCCTCTAAAAAAAATCTGCCTAAGGGAGTCTACCAGATCTCCCTAGAATTCTATAGTTTTGCTTACATTTTATTTTTAATATTTTTGGAGAAAAATTTTCTCTCAATTTTATTTTGTTTCCTTTTGCTTTTTCGCTGATTCCTCCTGAATTATTGTTGTCAGAGGAGTGCCCCTAAATTTATACAAATGTCCCATATTTAAGCTGCAAATATTACAGTTTATATAAGCTGTTTTATTTCTTCCTGAATCTGTGCTGAGTAAAAATTTCATGCTGTAGCTACATAATTTGCTAATTATATATTGTTATTCATTGTGTTGCTGTTTATATTGCTTACAATGTAAATTATAAGTAGTATAGATATTAAACATTGCAGCATTGTTGTAAGGTGTTTGAGTTAAATGGTCACCAGGGCCTTTTGATATTAGGAATGCCTGATGGCACTGCAGACAATATTGCAGAGTAATCAAAAAATAAGACAGTGAATGATTTAGAGGGTAATGTTAGAGGCAGGAGACAGATCCTATTTGTAGTCAGTGAACTACTTGGATTGGTGGCACATTCTAGCATCCCTAGAGAAATCAGTGTCACACACACACACACACACACACACACACACACACACACACACACACACACACCAGAAAACCAGTAACTTAACCCCTCCCAGAAGAAAAGAAACTAGAGATATAACTTAAGATGCTCCTGAAAAGGGACAGACTGTCTGAAGACACAGTCCAGCACAATGATGAGAAAAAAGCAGACAGCTGGAGGTACAGGGCAAACTGGATGCAAGCCAGAATCCCGCTTCCACGATGCCAAGTTACATTCCTTTTCAGGAGAGATGCCATGTCCAGCTGGTGAGGAACCATTTGAGTCCTGGATAGGATATGCAAAAGAGACATTACAGCAGTGGCAGGTGACTAAAGTGTCAAAAAGGAGGAGACCACTGACCAGTCTAAAGGGAATAACCTTTCCATCTGATGCATGGTTGAAAAGCTGAAAACCCTGATGTCATGGCACTAAAATACTTGCAAAATAAGAGAAGCAATTTGGTCTTGCAGAGAATTCATAACAAACTTAGATTAAGTTCATCAGCACTTACGGTATGGAAGGGAGGATCTCTCTGAGTTCATACTCCTCTATGTGGAAACACTGCTTTCAAGACCAGTAGTCAAAGAAGGGATAAACCAAAAGATGGAAGCAGTAATAGCGCTGGACCGGCAGGGAAAAGGCAGATGCCACTAGTTGGGCTTGAAATGACTAAATCTTCTACCTGATAGGATGCAATTATTTGAACAAAGAACTGATGAATTAGAACAAGTGTATCTTTGCACGCAGCAAAACAGAGCATTTAGCAAAGCACTTAATAAAACGCCATTTAGAACCCCTTCTGTTACATGAGCCACAAAGGAAGAACAAGAGATCCTCTCTGATTACCTTCATTTGAAGTCAGGAGGTGAGGGAAATAGCAAACCATTCCAGGATCTTAGCCAAGAAAACCCCACATGGGGTCTCAAAGAGTCAAACACAACTTAAAATTACTGAACAACAACAAGGGTAGGGAAAGCCTACTGAGGAATGAAACTACAGGCAGAACTGATATTCCTGGAATGAAAAAGGATCTCAAGAACAAAGATCAAGGCAGCCAGATGCAAAGGCCAGCCCAAGAGGAAAAGCTACTTTTTAATGCAATTGAATAAAATCAAGATATACAAACTGACTTGCCTTGAGAATGCCAACTTGGCTTGGCAGAAACTACCATTGAACCCCCAGGTGATTCTGATGATGACTCTGTGGGGTGGCCCAAGCTGACCACAATGGGGACTTATTTCTTCTTGTGATTATTTGATTCATATAGACACAATTTAAATGTTGTGTAAAAAGCTTTAACTTCTCTGCTAAGCAAGGAGTTCAAGATCTCTCTCTCTCTCAGTTCCATTTCTCGCTCCACTGTGGGACTATTTGTAGTCATGAACTACTTGGATTGGTGGTACATTCTAGTATTCCTAGAGGAATCAGTGTCACAAAAAAATACCTGAAAATCAATAACTTAACTCCTCCTGGAGGAAAAGAAATTAGAGGTACAACTTAAGATGCTCCTGAAAAGGGACAGACTGTCTGAAGACATAATCTAGCTCTGAGCCCCAACCCAGTCAGTCACTGACCCTGCCTTCTTTGGAATATGCTGTATTTAAAGGAATGCTTGTCATGTAACCTTGGCATAAGGACAGACTAGTTGGCAGCAGTCACATATACTGCTCTGCTACAAGTAGGGTTTTTATTCTTAGCATGGAGTAGATAAATAAATCTATAGTATTTAGTAAGAAGAGAATACAATGCATAATAAGGATGGGTAATGGACTGTGATATAGGGGTCCTTCTCTGCAACTTAGTATTAGAGTTGCCTACAGCCATGACATATCCAAGACTCATACCCAATCCATGTCAGAAATAGGACTCAAACCCAAGTTTTCCAGGTTTTGAGACTGCTTCTCTATCTACTATTCCACAATGTTTTTCATGATGCACAATAAAATTTATAAAACAGCTACTGATTCGCCACCAGCTCATTTTTCTCCTAAGCTCCACAGGTTACTGCAGACATAAAACTGTTCTGGATTCAGGAATTCTAAACATTTTACAGAGTCCTCCCTTCATCCAGCAAAAGGAATACTACAACAACATTCCCCAGTGTATTTGCCTCCTGCTTCCTTTAGTACTGGTCATCAGGTGTGGACATAGAAACTCTGGAATCAGGTCATGGCTCTCTCATGGCATAGATGCTACAGGAATGTGAGATCTGCCATGAAATGGAAGGTCCTCAAGAGACCTGATGGATTTTGTTATAGCTGGTGGGGGGCTACTGACTTCTCCCAAATACCTATGATACATCAGGGAGCTGGCTGAGTTAATTCATTATCCATCTCAGACAAGGAGTAAGACTGCCATTGTCTTTGTTTTCCCTTTCCCCTGAAGTGTAATACCATCAACCTTTGCTGCTTTGGCAACTCATCTCTCCTCCTCATTTCCTATCGTTGTCTTCAGCCCCTATTATTGCTGCTCTGTTTGCAGTATGGAGAGGCATACTGCATGACCATAAAAAGGCATGACAGCATTAATCCTTAATTATGTACCTTTCCTTCCACCTTTTGTACATGTCCTTTTAACTATGTATTTATTGTAGAGCTCACTCTGCAATACCATCAATTTTGTAAGTTGCTTTTCCATTTTCTTCCTCATTGGATTATCATAATCCCTCTTGAGATTCTCATTTCTTTATCTTAGGAACTCAGTTCTGAGGGTCATATGTCTCTTTAATCAGAATTTTAAAATTAGTTATCCTATAGTCTAAGCTGCATTATGAATACACACATTTCCCCTCCATCATTGATCCAAATTCTCTACCAATCACTCTCTACCAATTTTGAGGTCATTTACATTTTAGGACTAATTTCTCTTTGATAGCAGAATTTTGATATAAAGAGATAATTCTTCTTGTCATTTTAGCAAGGCAAGGCAAAATTTTGTCAAATAATCTGCTTTGAATAGAATAGTAAGTGTTTGCTAGTTTTATATTCTATATCAGGACTGCATCATCCCTATATCCTTCCACTTTGGGCAATCTGTACCCCACTTCAATACACTTCTGCTTCTCTCTATGTTTATGTCTTCATCCAAATGCTTCCATCTTGCTTCCCCTCCTATCTCCCATCCATCAGTTTTCAATGAAGTTGTTTGTTTTGATACAGTTTTGGACTTTCATTGGTATGTTATTGGTATATTTCTCCCTAATATCCCTACATTTATCTAATTGTAAATATACATATATGTATATATATATATATATATATATATATATAAATTCACTTATGTTTACATCCAGAATCAGTTGTATTGGCATAAATTAGCATTATTCCTGATCTTTTTTCTACTTATTTCTTCCTGTAATTATTTGATTCATATAGACACAATTTAAATGTAAATCACAAATTTTGTTATCAATATATTATTTTCTCTTTTCAAAAATGCTCATCTTTAGCAAGTGTTACTAAAAGAAGATATTTTAAAGAGAATCAAAAAGTGTGACCTCATATGATGATGATAATCACAGCTAACATTTATTTGTTGCCTTAAGGTTCTGAGAATGCTTTAAAATATCTTGTCTGATTCTCACAATAACATGAAATTTTATTATTGTTGTTGAATCATTTTTCAGAAACTCTGACTCAGTTCATGACTCCATATGAGGTTTTCTTGGCAGTGGTTTGATATTTCCTTCTTTAGCTGATTTTACAGGTGAGGAAATTGAGGCAAACAAAGTTAAGTGACTTGATGAGGATCACACAGGTAGGAGTTTCTGAGATGAGATTTAAATTTAGGAAGATGAGTCATATTGACTCCAGGGTTGCCAATCTATGCATTGTATCTCACCTAGTTGTCCCTTCACCCTTAATGAGATAGTTGCTACTATTATTCCCTTACAGATGAAGAAACTAAGGTAGACAGTGATTACTTGACTTTTCGGGGTTGCAAAACTAGTAAATATTTGGGTCAGTCTTCTGACTCCAGTTGTTATGCTCTATCCACTGCTTCATTCTCAACACCTCTCTGAAGTAAATTGCACCAAGTATTATTAACCTCTATTTTATTTATTTTTTTAAATGGTAGTATTTTATTCTTCCAAATACATGCAAAAATAGTTTTCAACCTTCACCTTTGCAAAACTTTCTGTTACAGATTTTTCTTCCTCTCTACCCTCTCTTCCCCCTTCTCAAGACACTAAGCAATCCAACATAAAACTTCCATTTTAATGATAAAGAAACTGAAATTTGGAGAAGTTAAGTCACTTAGCCATGTTTATGCTGCCAAGCCTCCTTACCAAGTCCACCATTTTTCCCACTATACCAGCTACGTCTCTATGTATATAGCTATATAGATTCATAATAATGACTAGATTAGGTTGAGAATCTAAGACAAAGGAATTTAAGAAAACTGGACAGGGGCCGCTAGGTGGTGCAGTGGATAGAGCACCAGCCCTGAATTCAGGAGGACCTGAGTTCAAATGTGATCTCAGACACTTAACACTTCCTAGCTGTGTGACCCTGGGCAAGTCACTTAACCCCAGCCTGGGGGGGGGGGGGAAGAAAAGAGAACTGGACTAATAGAATTGCTCATTTTATTTGATGATTGTTAGGTTCAGAAGATTATATATATATTATATGTATACACACATTATATTATATATATTATATATATATATATATATTATATGTATACACACATTATATATATATATATATATGAAACTATATATATATGAACCTAACAATATATATATATAGTTATATATATGTTATATATATATTGTTATATATATATTGTTATGTATATATATAATTTCTCTGAATTCCTTTAAGTCAGCTAAAATCAAATCTTCTGCAAGAAGCCTTTTCCTGTCTCCCTTAATTAGTATGTTGGTAATTTAACAAACACTCCCAGGAAAACATTGTTTATTTGTTTGTTTTTTAGCAAAAATGTATATAGGACACATTATAAGTTTAATCGGTATTATCAACATTTTCCTCATCACTTGCTTAAGCCCTGATTTGTAGTATTTGCCAATTTTTCTGAAATAAATATTTGGACAGAAAATGTAAAATTTATACTTCATAAGCCAGGAAAAGCTGGCTCCAGCACATCCCTTCTTAATGCTAGTACCTTCCTTTTGAGATTAGCCCCATTTTTCCTGTATATAACTTGTTTGTACACGTTTACATGTTCTCTCCTCCATTAGATTGTAAGCTCCATGAGGGTGAAAGCTATTTTTGCTTTTCTTTGTAGTCCTAGGTCCTTAGTACAATGCTTAGACATAATAGGCCCTTAATAAATGCTAATTGATTTGACTTAATTTGAAATAACCTATCACTTTAGATGAGTATGTGGAAATTACAGCAACAAATTAATTGAATAGATCAATATGTAAACATTTTCATTAGGAATATACATGGAAGAAAGAGATGGTACTGAATTTGTCACAGGATTTAAAGCTGAAGGAAAAAAAACTTTGTAAATTTAAATTTAAAACTTTAGACATCTAGTTGTTCAGCATTCTCCAAACCATCCTCCCACATAGATATATATATGTAATTTCATACATACTTGTTGTTCAGCCATTCAATCATGTCTGGCTCTTCATGATTCCTTGACCAACTGCCCATGGGGTTTTCTTGGCAAAGATATTCTAGTAATTTATCTTTTCCTTCACCAATTTTATGAAGGCAGAGGTTAAGTGACTTGCCACACAGCTAGTAAGCATCTAAGGCCAAATCTGGGCTCTGGTCTTTGTTTTTTTTCTTTATCCAAATTGCTACCTAGCTGTCTCTCATACATAGATACATACAAACATTTGACAGATGAAGAAATTAAAGCATTTCCCCTATAGTCACACAGACAGTAGGTAAAAGAAGTGCTTGGATTCAAAGGCACATACACATGGAGTCTAAATTCTGTGCTAGTCCACCACTGTATGTCATATAATTCTATTCAGATTGCCTCTGCTTCTCTTTGCACTTATGGATTCTTCACAAGAACAGGAAAAGAAGGTAAAAGCTGGGTACTGAGGAAAAGAGTAAAGGAAGCAATGAGAAAAACTGACAAAAGCACAAAAATATATATAATGGCTTCCCAAACATCCTCTATAGTATCAGGGGTCTGTGAATGGCAGATGACTTTTAGCCTGCTTGTTAAGGACAATTTTTTAGCTATAATCTAAAATTTCTATTCTGTTTTTTGAACAATGGGGTGAGTTGGAGAAGCAGAAGGCAAAACTTTACTCAGAGATTTTCAACATTCAGATTTTTACTACTAATGGAAGGGGTAAGCTATACAAAGTGAGCTGCCCCATTTCCCATTAGACCAGGCCAGGGAAGGAGGATTTCCTGGGGGCAGCCAACATGTACCCTTTCGCTGCAAAGAATTACAGAGTACAATTTATTCCATAACCAAAGCAGTCTATATTCCTGATTGCCCTGTGCAGCAGTTGGGATTGGGGTTGATGCCAAAAGTGCAGAAGGAAGACCATAGGAACAGTTGCTCTGCTGATACTCCCTTATTCCCTCATAGCACATGCCATATGGCATGGTGGGGGGCTCCCGCCAGGCCCCTGACAGAGGCCTTCCTCTTGCTCCAATTGGCAGGTAGATGAAGTTGCAAGTTCTTTATTATTATTTTTTTGCCCGAAAGCTTTTCCTTTTAGGTGAAATTTTCCTAATTTTAGCTCCATAAATATATTTTTCTTTTTTTTCAGTTTTAAAAACTATATTCTGGCTTATTTTTGTAAGATAAAGATTCTTTTCTCTTTACTTAACAGAGGATTAAATATTCTGATATTCTGACCACAAGCAATTCAGATCCCCTCCAATCTGAAATGTGAAACTTCTCAGCAGGAACAGCTGAATGCAACTTATAAGAAGAAATTTTAAGAACAGAAAAAGAAAATTATAAGCATTTTTATTCCTGTGCAAATTTCTAGACTCAGCACAGGTTAATTTTAATTGCATTCATGAGCAGCAATTTTGCACATGCTATTTCTAATTTATATATCCACAGACAGATTTTGTAGTTATAACTTATTCAAGTTGGCAAACAAAAAATATTTCTGCTCATTTTTGGTCAAGTAATTCCAAGTGATTATTTGGAATTCTGTGCAACTTAAAACACCAAACATCCCATTGAACAGAATATTCACTTAGTATTGATCTTCAAATAATTCTAACCATGTGTACTCTTGACATACATAGAAAGGAAGCAATATATTTTTAAGCCCCATGAAATCTGGACTGAGTTATTATGGGATAAAGAAGAAAAGGCTTAATAAAATAAGACAAGTTGACAACAGTATATTAGGAAGAAACTTTATTTAAAATGACATTTCCTTAACCAGAAGTCACAGCACAGAACTGATATGAGAAGCCTGACCTAGAATGAAGAGTGAGTTGAATGGGAGAGGGAGAGCAATGAGGAGTGGGGGTAGGGGGAAGGCCTGGAACCCAGCTATACAGAACTGTAACTAAGAATTTTTTCTTTGGGCTAAGGAAAAAACAAACAAACAAACAACATTTTTTCCTCTGGGGGTGGCAGCATAGAGGGAAGTTGGAACACAGATGGAGTTGTGCTGGGGAAAGGAATGGTCCTTTCCCCTAGCCCTTACCCCACAGAGGTTTCAGGGGGAATGTGATTCTTTAGGAAGGCCAGGAGTCCCTTTGGGCATCTTCCAAGGGATAATTGTACCAAATATAGCCCAGCAGAGTTACAGAGAATAGCAATCAGTTAGGGCAAAGTCCTAGATGGTAGATAGAGTGTTGGCCTTGGAGGTAGGACAACTCATTTTTATAAGTTCAAATCCAGCCTCAGATAAGTTTACTAACTGTGTGACTCTGGGCATGTCACTTTACCTTGTTTGCCTCAGTTTCCTTATCTGTAAAAATGAACTAGAGAGGGAAATGGCAAACCATTCTGATACCTTTGCCAAGAAAACCTCAAATGGGGGTCAAGAAGAGTCAGGCTCAAGTGAAAAATGGCTGAACTAGTTAAAGTTATGCCAGGAACTATGGAGCTAGGGCAAAGTGACTCTTGCAGCTATAATTAAGCCTATCTCTCTAATTTGAGGGTGATAAAGGGAAGTTCTCTATTATTTATCGTGATATATATATATATATATATATATATATATATATATATATATATATATATACACACACATAACACATACATGTATAATAATTGATATGTTACATGAGATTTATAACACACATACATGCATAAACATGTGAGATATATGTGTACATGTATACCTAAAGCCTGTGAATACCTATAAATGTGTATATGTTACCTATTTTACATGATATTTGTTAGTAATCTTGAATAAGTCTCATATATATCTGTAACATCTTTTGTGAAAGATTGATTTATATATGTGTGTATATATATACACATGTGATGTATGCACATCTAACATATGTACACATAAACATATATACATGCATATATCATATCATGTGTGTGATTTTGAGCAAATCAAGCTACCTTTTGTTGCCTGTAAGTAATTTTTAAATTAGTTTTGACCCAACATGATTCATAAAGAAATGTGTATTTTAAAAATTAATGTACGTGTATAACCAGAAAAATAAAACAATTTTTAAAAAAGAAAAAATATTTTTGAATATTCAAAATAAAATTTAGTG
Organism: Sminthopsis crassicaudata; assembly: GCF_048593235.1. NCBI lineage: Eukaryota > Metazoa > Chordata > Mammalia > Dasyuromorphia > Dasyuridae > Sminthopsis > Sminthopsis crassicaudata. Next base: position 291,522,789 of record NC_133617.1, on the reverse strand, counting down.
GCCTAAAGTTCAAGCTGATAGAAACGAAGTTGATTTGCACTGGTAAAAGGAGTTTCCTCCCAAAGAAGTTCCCTACACCGTTGAAATGACAGATCTAGATTCCTCCCCCTCTTCCAAATTAAAAAACAAACAAACAAACAAAAAACTTACAAAATGCTTTCTCCATAGTAACCCCATACAAATATTATTTTATCCATTACATGAATTGTAAAAAGGAAGTGACCTATGCACTCCACAGAACAGATGGGACTCAAATCCATGTTTTTTGACTCCAGGTGTATCTCCAAAGCACAAGTATATTCCTGCCATTACACCGTGCTATCCCTGAACTGGTCTTTATACCACTGAAACTATGAAAGTGCTCCCCCATCCCCCCAGGGTGACTTGACCACAAGAAAACCAATAGGAAAGCACATCCTCCAGACCATCTGGCATTGATTGTTTCAATGTCAGCTCCTGAATTTCCTACAAGTTTGGGATGTAAAGGAAGCAATTACTCTTCTGTAACCACTACAACTGCAGAAGTAGAGTGCCATGTTATTTCTGCACTCAGTAGTTCAACCCAGACCCAAATTCACAAAGAAACATCAACCTTCTTGCTTGTTAAAGGATGTCAACAATTCAAACCAGTTCCAATTGTTCAGTAATGAGGGGAATCAGCTACATCCAGAGAGAGAACTATGGGAAATGAGGGTGGACTACAACCTAGCATTTCCACTCTTTCTGTTATTACTTGCTTGCATTTTTGTTTTCCTTCTCAGGTTTTTCTACCTTCCTTCTAGATCCGATTTTTCTTGTGCAGCAAGATAGCTGTATAAATATGTGTACATGTATTGTATTTAACATATTAAACATGTATTGGACTACCTGCCATCTAGGAGAGGGTGGGGAGGAAAGGAAAAGTTGGAACAGAAGGTTTTGCAAAGGTCAATGTTGGAAAATTACTCATGCATATATTATATAAATAAAAACTATAATAATTAAATAAATGAATAAATAAATAAGCAGGTAAACAAATGAATGAATGTATGAATGAATGTCCACAAAGAGAAGAGTCATATATGTGTAGGGAACACTGGCTCAGTTTTGGTAGAGTTTGGTTCTTTTTTAACTTTGGCTAATTTAACAAGTATTTACTAAGCATCTATTATACACAATGTCCTGTGCCAACTGTTTGAGACACAGAACAAAGTAAAATAAAATGACTCCTGACCTCATGGAGGAGCATTGTAATTCTGTATAGGAAAAGTCCCTAAGATCCTATGAGAAGGACTTGAGTGCTGAGAAGTAAGGGAATATATTTGCTTGAAGATGTAAAGAACTCTTCAGAACAGCCTTGATCTCACAAAGATGGCCTTTGGAGCAAATGACCTTCATATGAATGACCTTCATAGTAGGTATGAAGTTAACATAATTTTTGTAACCTAATAAATAATATAATCTAAAATATAGTAGGTATGGAATTAATAATGACTAGCTAAGGAATAAAATTAAGAATAGCTAGCTGGCATTTACATTGCACTTTAAAGTTTACTAGATACTTTACAAGTGTCTCATTTTGTCCTCACAAAAGATATAATCTTCTGGGAGGTAGGTGCTATTATTATCCACATTTTACAGATGATAAAACTGGGACAGACAGAGATTAAATAACATGCTCAAGGTTAAACAGGTAACAAGTGTCTGAGGCTAGATTTGAACTCAGATCTCCCCAACGCCAAACTCAGCTCTCTATCCAGTGTTAAAAACCTTTTGGTTCAGTTTTCCTAAGAAAATCAGAGTGGTATTCTAAAAAGTGTTCTGAATTTGAAGTCAGAACACTAGAAGAAATACAGCTTCTGCTACTTATAGCTGTGTAACCTTGATCATTTAATGCCTCAGGTTCTTTAAAATAGGAGGGCTAGCTAGGCCTTCTTCCTCTGCTCAAAGGCAGCTGATCCTGACCAGGCTGAATCAGCATAAGTGACAAGTCCCAGGAGCCAAAGGAGAGGGGCTACAGGCAAGGTCCAGCACAGAGAGAAAAGAGTGCTTGAGATAAGTTCAGTAGATCATCAGAGCTGAAAACTGGAAAAGATGAGCTAAAGATCAAAGACAGAGACAGAATAACAGGCTTCTTCTTGCTATAACTTGTCTTGGAGTCCATTCTGCCGCCGCTGCTGCAAAGAACCAGCCTCAGAAAGACATCATCAGAAGTCTCTGGGAGAGGCAGGACGCCATGGAAAAAGCACTGGCTACGTGAGCTTCAGCTTGTGTTCATGTGCTGCAAGGAGCCAAGATATGGGTTTGGAATCCCTGTCTACTAAAGACTACCCTATTACAGAATGACAACCTTGTTAATTGGTTTAACCAGTCTAGAAAATAATTCAGAATTGTTTTTGGCTGCAAAAGTCATTAAACGGTATGTGCACATCCACCTAAGGATATCACTACAAGGCACGTGCCCCAGAGTATTATGAGTTGCATATCAATTAGCAATACTATTGCTTTTTCTACACTCCTTTGCTAATTTGCAGAAGGCATGGAAGGGAAAAGGGAAAAAGCAAACAGAACAATGCCTTTCCTCAAATTTTCTAGTTTCTAGTTTGGCCTGATATTGTTTATAGGTTACATGAGTCTAGGAAAAGATGAAGTCACATAGGTGCATGGTGAATGTTTTATTAGGTAGGTATTGTCTTGTCATTAATGCTTCAATGCTGAATGCAATACTGAATGTCCATTCCCATGGACAATCTGGAACCTGCTTGAATAGAATAAATTTATATTTATTATATATTATATTATAAGAATGTGGCCTCTCTATCCCAAAGAGATCATAAAAAGGGATTAGGACCCACATGAACAAAAATGTTTGTGGCAATCCTTTTCATAGTGGCAAGGAACTGGAAACTGAGTGGATGCCCATGAGATGGAGAATGGCTGAATAAGTTATGGTATATGAATGTTATGGAATATTATTGTTCTATAAGAAATGACCCACAGGATGATTTTAGAGAGGCCTGGAGAGACTTATATGAACTGATGCTGAGTGAAATGAGCAGGACCAAGAGATCATTGTACACAGCCACAGAAAGATTATGTGATGATCAATTCTGACAGACATAGCTCTCTTCAACAATGTGGTGATTCAGGCCAATTCCAATAGATTTATGATGGAGAGAGCCATCTGTATCCAGAGAAAGGACTTTGGGGACTGAGCATGCACCACAACATAGTATTTTTACCTTTTTTGTTGTTTGCTTGCACTATTTTTCTTTCTTACTTTTTTTCCTTTTTGATCTGATTTTTCCTGTGCAGCACAATAAATGTGGAAATATGTATAATAGAATTGTACATGTTTAACAAATATTGGATCACTTGATGTCTAGGGGAGGGGATAGAGGAAGGGAAGGAAAAAATTGGAACACAAAATTTTGCAATAGTGAATGTTGAAAAATTATTTATGCATATATTTTAAAAATAAGCAGCTTTAATAAAAATATGTATTATAAAAGTTAATATACATGTATAACCAGAAAAAATAAAACAATTAATTAAAAAAATTTAATTAAAAACCAGAATGTGGCCTCGACTTATGCTCTAATTGTGACTTGAGATTTTGCCATAACAAGTTGAGCTATAGCTAAAAGCTGCAGGTGTTTGATTATCTTAGATAAACTTACATTCTTCTCCTGTCCAGTACCCCCACACCTTTTCATTAGCGTTAAGTTTCTAATATGGTAAAGGGTGTGTGACTGGTTAGTATTCTTTGTTTCTGGGATAGAATTTTAGTCTCTGGGTAGATTTCTGCGTTAGGATGTAAGCCTGGACTTCCCCAGTCAATGGGAGAAATGGTCAGAAGCAGATGGCAAGTTGGGGGTCTATATAATCCAGTGTTTGCAGCTTGTGCTTTGCACTCTTTATGTTGACAACACTTTGTCTGTTAGGAGATGCCCTTTCTTGTAATAAGTCCTTTTTGCTTTTTACTGAGAGGATGTCTTATTTTAATTTGGGTACATGCTCTATGGCCACTTGACAAGACTTAGTGTTGTATTGGAATTCCTCCTGGAAGAGTAGACCAAAATCAGTGGGTGGAAGCTAAGAAGTAATGAATGGCCAAATCTGTACTGACCATACCCCTTAACCTGAGGGGTCTCCCAAAGAGAAATAAAATTGAGAGAAAAGGTCATCTATACTCTGAGAACTATAGAGAGCTCAAAGAGCTCAACTCTTCTCTCTTAGTCAGTGACGTTCACCTCCATTTCCAGAGTGAGCATGGGATGCCTAGATCCTGATCTTTCTGATTGAATATGATCATGCTAGTGGCCAAAAGCACCATACAGAGGAATGTGGAAAGAAGAATGTAGAAACATAGACTAGATGTGTATGAAGTGACACAATATAAAAAAAGCAAAAATAGAAGGAAAAAATGTGACAATGAAGGCAATATTAAGTGGCAACAAAATTTGAGTTCAATACAATAGACTACATTAGTACTATATTGCTCACTTAAAGCATATCTAACTTTGGAGGGACATATACTGTGTATCAGGAAGTGTTGATTTATTTGCTAGAATATAACTTATTTTTACTTTTTTTAATTTTAAAATTATTTTTTAAAAATTTAATTAATGAGAGAAAACAGAAAAAGTACTATTCTCCAAAAGGAGCAGTTAGGTGGTCCAGTGCACTGGTCCTGGAGTCAGAAGGACCTGAGTTCAAATCTGGCCTCAGATACTAATTAATTCTGGACAAGTCATTTAATCCTCTTTGCCTCAGTTTCTTCATCTGTAAAATGAGCTGGAAAAGGAAATGGCAAAGCATTCCAGTATCTTTGCCAAAAAGAACTCCAAGTGGGGTCACGGAAAATTGGACATGATTAATCAACTAAACAACAACAAACATTTAAGGTATAGACGACCACTCCAGAAATATCTCATTTGATCTGGGAAACTCTATATGATAATATGAGCTAATTAGAAAGCTATATATTATAACTGATGATGAGAGCTTGATCAAATGATCATTTGAACAGTAATCTAGCCATTGCACCAGGAAAGAGTAGTATCACGAAACCTAGAGAGAAGAAAATATAAAAAGGAGAAAAAAAAATGATTGGCAGTGTCAAAGATTGCAGAAAGATCAAGAAGTATGGGGACTAGGAAAAAAAAAACACAACAACTCAGATTCAATTAAGAGTTTGCTGGTAATCTTGAAGAGAGCAGTTTCAGTTGATTCCAAGAGACGCAACATGGGCAAAGATATGGAAATAGGAAATGAAATAAAAAATGTTAACTGTTTGGCTTAATATACTTCTTTTGTAGTTTATTTAAGAATTTATGTTAGTGTACTTAAAAAAAAAAAAAACATACCCATGGAAAAATCCATGTCTTAATGATGGAGGTCTAATGGTAGAGAACTGATGTGAGAATCCCCTCTTTCGTCAGAGAGATGCAGATTCAACATGAAAGAATTGATGAACCCAGGAAGTTTTATTTTTCACTAAGAAGCTCTCTCTTAGCAGACAAATCTCTTAATGAGGAAATTTCCAAAGAATGTGTTAACATTTGCTATTTTATGAACAAATCTTGGGAGACTGGAGGCAGTTTGAGCTGATTATCAGACCAAGATCTCCCAACAAATGAGTTCACCCTATCATTAAGTTTTATGAATGGCTTTAAATATTAAACTGAAAGGTTGATGCTTATCTGAGAGGCAATAGGGAAACACAAAAGTTCCTTAAACAGGAAAGTTATACAAGAAAATCAATGCTTTCAGAAGATTAGGTTGGTAGTAATGTGAAAAAAGATTTATAGGGAGGAGAGACTAGGATCAGGAAATCTAATTAGGAAGCTAATATATTATTTTGGGAAACTCTATATGATAATATGAGCTAATTAGAAAGCTATATATTATAATATATAAGCTATAAAGTAGGCAAACTGGTGAGGAGAGCTTCAATTGGATTAATGATCATGAGAGTAAAGAGGAGATGGATGAGGGAGGTGTGGTGGAAATAGAAATAACAAAACTTGGAGTTTATTGCATATGGGGGATGATAAGTTCCTTTTGAGAATTTTTGAGCTTTACTTGCTACAAGATCAATGTCTAGTAGACATTTGGTGATGTTTAGAGAGTTTAGAATTGAGGAATCCTAGGGATCTATCTCTCACACATATATAGTGCTTTTGTATATGCCAAATGCAATGAATATGCCATATACAATAGTCCATGGATTGGTAAACAGACGTACCATGAGGTACAATATTGCTAAATGAACAACCTTAAGTTATACATCTAAATAGAAGTTGAATGAGTATTCAAGCCCAGATCTTTAGACTTTAAATCTAGTAAGCAATTCATTATCTTACAATGCATTATGTAAAAGTATGTGAATGACATCAAAGGGCATTTCTTTTCTTTTATAGTATCCCCTCTGGCATTGCTCTCCCAACTAACTGAACTCAATGATTGGATCCCAATTAAGTGACTGACTACTCCTCCTCTCATACTTTTTAGGGATAACCCTGAGAGCCTGAGTTTGGGGGATTGTTGTTTACAAACCCTCACTAGTGTGATTTCTATTTATAATTAGACAATTAGGTTTTAAAGTGTTTACTAATAATTCACTTCCTAACTAGGAACAAGTAGGTTAATTTTTTTGTATGCTAAGGCAATTGGAGTCACACAACTAGGAAGTATTACATGTCTGAGGCTGGATTTGAACTCAGGTCCTCCTGACTTCAGGGTCAATGCTATATCCACTGTGGCATCTAGCTGTCCCTGAGGAAGTAAATTTTTAAAGGAGAATAAAATCAAGTCTCCCTTCTCAGAGAAAAAGTGTAACCAGTGGTCCTCAAACTTTTTAAATAGTGGCCAGTTCACTGTCCCTCAGACTGTGGGAGGGCCAGACTGTAGTAAAAACAAAAGCTCACACTCTGTCTCCGCCCCTCAGCCCATTTGCCATAACCTGGTGGGTCCCATAAACATCCTCAGCGGGCCGCATCTGGCCCATGGGCCGTACTTTGAGAATCCCTGGTAGGCCCTATGTGGCTTTTTGGAACATGTAGTGCATTCCCCAGAGTAATTAGGGATGTGAGGTCAACTATGAGTCACCCCCCCTCACCTTCTGGGGAGAAATCAAGATCAAAATTTAGTTCATTATTCAAGAGAATCATCATATAGGGTGATCCAATTTGAGGTCTTAAAATATGTCTAGGTGTGCCTTTAAACAGATGGCACATCAATATATTTCTAGGGATCCCTATCATGAATAACACAATCCCACGGGAACCCAAACAAAAATTTCCTCTGTTTTTCTGTACCGTATGGTACCCAAATTTTCCAAAGAATCTCCGGGAATGCACAGGGCAATCTGAATGGTATTCCTAGCTCACCTCATAATAGGATAGGCAGGCTTAGTTCAAAAACAAATAAAAGAATCAGATAAGCCCCCAAACACATGTGGGGCTCTCAAAAGGGATTAATTACTTGGGGTTGATTACTCAGGGTTTCTAGGCCAACAGGCAAACCTTAGTCTATGGTCCTATGATAAAGAATAATCTCAGACAAGCTGTCTGGAATCATGTCACAAATAAAGCAAGCAATCTAAGTCTCCTTAAAGTCAATATAAAAGTTAAAAAACAAGAAGAAAAACATTTGTGACCTGTTGTAGTGTGCTCTAGGAGAAATCCTGGGCACCAGGATATTAGTGATTCACAATTCATGTTGATCATATTAGCTAAGATACTTAGTATGAATATAGTAACATAAGAAGTGTCAGTACATAAATATTCAAGTAAGCAAAAGTTATCTCAAAGAAATTTGTCTTTGTAAGAAAGCACACTGGAAAACAGACTGTCCAATTATCGTCTAAAACAAAAAAAAAAGAAAAAAAGAAAAATGAGATTGTTTTTCCTAGTGCGTCCCTTCTCGTTTTTGTAGAAAAATGAGAGTATTGGATAGAGAATTTCACCATTGGGTCCCTACAAATACAAAGGTCCCCAAATTACCCCAAAGATCCAACAGTACAGAACCCCTACTGGGCTTATTCCCAACTCCCAACTCATACTGGCCATGACATGTTGGATACTCAGAGAAGTAAACACCACTTTCTTCAGGGTTCTAGGTATAACTTTGAGGGCATAGGTTCTCTCACTCAATGATTCTACAGATGTGTTTCCAATGAGCAATCAGCAAGTACACATTTAGCTTAAAAAAAAAAAAAAAAAGCCAAGTTCATATAGAGATTTCCCTATGTTGTAAGTTATCCATGGTCAAGTCTTATCTCACTTGAGAACAAGGTCAGAATACATAAAGACAGGGTTCTAAGTAATATCCAGGATATTTAGCTGAAAAGCTATAAATCTGATCTTTAATTTCTAATCAGTCAGTCCTGGGGAATTTTGCCTATGGGTGATGATAACAATGAGAATGCACTCATTACCTTTTTCCTCCCTGAATTTTGGAATATGTTTTCCTTACTGTTTAAAAGGTGAAACAGCTTCTAAAAAAATTCCAAAGAATGAAGTTCATGGACAGAAAGCTTAATTATCTTGTTGGAAAAGTGATCACCCAAATGATAAATGTTCTAAGGATATGAACAAGCAATTTTCAAGGGAAGAAACTGAGGCTATCTATAACCACATGAAAAAAAAAAACTGTTTCAGAATACTAATAATTAGGAAAAATCAAAATCAAAAAAATTCTGAAAATCTATCTCATATTTGATGACAAAAAAAGGAAAATGACAAATCACAAACAGGCACATTGATGGTGGGTTTGTAAATAGATACTGGAAAGCAATGTGAAACTATATAGAAAAAAAGTATACTCAAAAGAGATGAAAGAAGGAGGAAAATGTCCTAAGTGGACAAAAATATTTATAACAGTTGTTTTTGTGGTGGCCCAAAACTAGAAACTAAATGGCCAAATATATATGGTATATGAATGTGATGGAATATTATTATGCTGGAAGAAATGGGGAAAAAGAAGATTTCAAAGAGATGTGGAAAGACCTGTAGAGAACCAGAAGAACAATTTGTAATTATATAATATTAATAATGTTATAAAAATAAATAATTTTGAAGATTTCTATCAACTAATAAAGAATTAAATGAAAACCAGGAAAACAATTTATTCAATAACAATAACCTTAAAACATAGTAAGAATTATGATTATTCAAGAAGCATTTATTAAGTGCTTACTATGTGCCAAGCACTGGGAAAGCAAGACAAGGCAAAAGATATCTCCTATCATCAAAGAATTCACAGTCCGATGAGAGACAATAAGTAAACAAATACATACGAAAGTTATATACAGGATAAATAGGAAATAATTAAAAGGGGGAATGCAATGAAATGACAATCCATGATTCTAGAAGACTGATGATGAAACATGCTATCTACCTTCTGATAGAGAGATGATGGATTTAAGGTATGGGATAAGATTTATATATTTGCATGTAGACAATGAGGAATTTATTTTGTTTATGCATATTTGATGCAAAGAATTTGTTTTCCTTTTCTCTTTTTTCAGTGGGATAAGGATGGATGAAAGAGAAAACACATTCCTATATGTAAAATATTGTATGCACTTTTAGATGAAGCCTCCGTATTGTTAGTTTTGCAAAATTCTTTTACTTTATTACAAAAGAACTTATGAAGAAAGAGTAATTTGGAAATGCTTGTAATGTAGAAACAAAAAAAAAACCCTCAATAAACTTTAGGGGGGAAACTTACCTCATAACATTAATTTATATGTTTTCTTTAAAGTGATCAGGGTGCAGAATTATTACTCTAGAGAGTGTGTTTTGACCAAAAACAAAGGGGAAATGGGAAATGAGCCTACTATTTAGCTCCCTTTACATTTTTTTAAGGCATTTGGGGTTATGTGACTTGCTCAAGGTCACATAGATATTAAGTATCAAGTTTATAGAGTTTCTACTTTTCCAGAATCTCTTAAATTCATGTACATGGATAGAGTTGTCTGGGATCTCAGAAATCATCTAGTCTGGCTCCTTTCACTTTTCAGAAAAAAATGAAATAATAGAATATTACTAACCAAAAGAAAGAGGAAAGTTGAAACTGCCCAGAGGCATAGAGGCAATTTATTTCAGAGGCAATTCTTTTTTTTTTAAAGCTTTTTATTTTCAAAACATATGAAAACATTCACCCTTGCAAAACCTTGTGTTCCAAATTTTTTTCCTCCCTCACTCCACCTTGCCCCCTTCCCTAGTAAGTAATCCAATAAATGTTAAACATGTGCAATTCTTCTATACATATATCCACAATTATCATGCTGCACAAGAAAAATCAGATCAAAAAGGAAAAAAATTGAGAAAGAAAACAAAATGCAAGCAAACAACAACAAAAGTAAAAATACTGTTATGATCCATACTGAGTCCCCACAGTCTTGTCTCTGGGTGCAGATGGCTCTCTCCATCACAAGACCATTGGAACTGGCCTGAATCACCTCACTGTGGAAAAAAGCCACGTCCATCAGAATTGATCATCATATAATCTTGCTGTTGCTGTGTACAACGTTCTCCTGGTTCTCACTTCACTTAGCATTAGTTCATGTAAGTCTCTTCAGATCTTTCTTAAGTCAGCCATTTTCTTAAAGTACAATAATATTCAATAGCATTCATACCATAACTTATTCAGCTATCCCCAACTGATGGGCAGCCATCAGTTTCCAGTTCCTTGCCACTACAAAAAGAGCTGCCACAAACATTTTTGCACATGTGGGTCCTATTCACTTTTTTATAATCTCTTTGGAATAAAGGCTCAGTAAAAATATTGCTGGATTAAAGAGTATGATAGTCCTTTGAGCATAGTTCCATATTGTTCTCCAAAATGGTAGACTCTACACACAACTCTACCAACAATCTATCAGTGTCCCAGTTTTCCCACATCCCCTCCAACATTCACTATTATCTTTTCCTGTCATCTTAGCCAATATGAGAAATGTGTCGCGGTACCTCTGAGTTGTCTTAATTTGCATTTCTCTGATTAATAGTGATTTAGAGCATTTTTTCACATGACTAGAAATAGTTTTAATTTCTTCATCTGAAAATTGTCTATTCATACCATTTATCAGAGGCAATTCTTGTACTCAGATCTTTCCTCAAGACTGCCTCTCAGATATATCTAATATGCTGATACACAGGGAAGTGATAAAAATATATTAAAGCAAGAATCATCTCCCTATAGATTTATACCCAAAGAATGAGAATAAGCTTTTTTTCCCAATAGAATTTTATTTTTCAAAATACATGTAAAGGTAGTTTTCATTTTTGTAAAATTTTGTATCCTACATTTTTCCCCTGCCTCCCTTATGTCTTCCCCCTCCAAGATAGCAAGCAAATGGAACAGTAGTTTTCAAAAGAAAAAAAAAATGCTTGTTATCAAAAACTATATGAAAAACTAATCTAAATCGCAATTAACAAGATGATTTTAAATTCAAATAATGCTTAGTTTTGACCTTGCACCCATCATATTGGCAAAGATTTTTTTAAAAGGCAAAAATGGCAAATGTTGGGAGTTCTATGAGAAGCAAGTAGAATAATGTTCTTTTGATAGAGCTATGCATGAATCCAATCATTCTGAAAAACATTATGTACTGATAACTATGAAACTGTACTAAAGAATACTTAGATGTACCCTATGGTGGGAACAATAATCTATCCCTATTTTCTATGCAAGTTAGGATATAATTTTTCTATTAAAAAGTACTGAAACTAGCTTTTCAACTTTAATTGGTTCAGGAAATAAAAAGCTCAGACTATGGATGTTCCTAGTCACCTAAGAACAAAAGAGCTATAAGGATCTCCAAAGCTACTCTGAGATGACCACTGGGCAAGGTAGGTAAGGCAACATCAGGGTCAACTTGGGGTGTCTTTGTTGAATATTCTTCTGTGAGAGGAAAGGAAATCTCCTTTCATGATCTACAAGAGTCTCATTTTGTTTCAATATCAAACAAAACTTGCCCAACATACATCCTTTGACCCAACATTACTGAGTATGAGTCTTGAAGAACTGACAAAGCACTGAGCAGTATCAGAAGAATGGGGGAAATATTCATGTAGAGGGGAAAAAAATTTGAAAAACATTAGAACTCTGATGAATGCAGTGACCAATTTTGACTGGAGAGGACTAATAGTAATACATATTTCCTATCTCTTACCAGATACAGTCATGGAATGAAGCATATGCTGTCAGACTTGGCCAATGTGTTGATTAGTTTTTTTCTCAGCTGTACTTTGTTATAAAAGACAGCACTGGATACAGAGAGGGTAGCAAGACTGAGAGACTTTGAGAAGTAATGGTGTTTTTTGTTTTTTGTTTTTTTTTTTTTGTAAGAGCATCCGTTTTTTTGTAAAAAAGTGATATGTCTTGCCCAAAGTCAAATAGCTAGTAAATCAGAGAACTAGGATTTTAATCCATGTCCTTTGAATCTAAGTAAATGAATTTTGCCTCTCTGACCTTGTCTATAAAAAGGAACCAAACTTTAGCTTCTAATAAATGAGGGAAACTGAGATGTGTGCTCATCAAACTCAGATTCAGAAAAAGAACCTGCAAAAGGTTATTCCAGTCTGGGAAATCTTCCAAATACTCAAGTGACAGTCCTACTATACTTGGAGCCAGACAACAACTAGGATATTGTGTTTAGTACTAAGGAGCATATTTTAGGAATAGCATTAATAGAATAGCATGTCCAAGAAGGGCAACCAGTATGGTGAAGGGTCTTGAGTCCATGCCATATAAGAACTGATTAAGGGAAGTGAAAATGTCTTGCCTAGAAAAAAGACTCAGAAAGGACATGGTAGCTATTTTCAAATAATTGAAAAGCTATCCTATGGAAAGCGATTTAAATGTCCTGTGTTAGTTCTCAGAGGTCACAATGAAGAATAAGAAGCATGAGGCAATTTAGGCTAATGTTAGTTCTTGCTACTCTAAAGTGGAATGGAGTACTCAAGGGATTGTGGGATCCCTCTGCCTGGAGATCTTTAAGCAAAGGCTGGAAGATTACTTGCCAGGAATATTGTAAAAAAGAGTCTTTCTCAGGTATAGGTTTAGCTCAATTAACTCTGAGGTCCTTTTCCAACTTAGGTTCTGTAATCCCAAGAGAGCAGGATCATGGTCCATATAAAATCTGGAAATCGGTACTTAGTAGATGATACTGACAAATATTTACATAAAATAAACTAATCTATTTGGAAGGAATATTGTTCTTAGTAAATAAATAAACTTCTGACATACATATACATAAGTTTGACCTTGCACCCATCATATTGGCAAAGATTTTAAAAAAGACAAAAATGGCAAATGTTGGAAGTTCTATGGGCAGCAAGTAGAATAATGTTCTTTTGATAAAGCTATCCATGAATCCAATTATTCTGAAAAAACAATATGTACTGATACTATAAAACTGTATTAAAGAATACTTAGATGTGCCTTATGGTGGGAACAATAATTTACCCCTATTTCCTCTGCAAGTCAGGAGGATGCCTGCCGATGAAATTCCTTAAGAGCAGATGTAAACATGAGAAGACGATGAATAGGAAGAGGCAATTTGAGGTAGATATGATTATAGGCTCACAAATTCCAACAACAATAAGGACTTTCAACTTCCATTCTGAATCTTGTTTTAAGCTAAGAAAAAGCTTGGTTAGAAAAGAGCACTCTCCAGTTTGAAATTTGTTATATATAATTGGGTATTGGAGAAGTAAAAGATATGATTATTACCTGGTTACAGAATTCAACATATACATACACACAATATATATGGCATCAAAGTCAAAGATGGGATGCAACTATCATCCATATTCTGTAGAGAATGAATGTAGATAGAAGCATAGTTTTTCACCTTATTTTGTTCCCTACTTTTTTTTTCTCATGTTTTTTTTTTTCCCCTTTTGGTCTGATTTTTCTTATGCAACATGTTTAATATGGAAATATGTTTAAAAGTACTATAAACTGATAACCCATATCAGATTGCTTGCTGTCTTGGGGAGGAGAGAAGGAAGGGAGGGAGAAAAAATTTGGACCAAAAAACCTTACAAAAATGAATGTTGACTTAATCGCCCGATCTTAACGTTTCTGAGAAATATGTTTCAACTATATTTTAATTTCTTTAGATTTGATAAGGATTTTCTGAATGACATTTTTTTTTAGCCTTGAATTAGAATTTTCAAGGCTTCTGACCATGTGATATGGGGTTAAAAATCAATGCCTTAAAATGTTTTAAAGATATATTTATCCTTTTGTCATTTCTTCTTAAGGTATTTTTTAAAAAGATTCCAATTAGTGAAGTGTTTTTTGAGTTTTTGAAGAATTTTTCCTAGTGCTTAAAGAATTATTTATATTTGTAATTTTATAGCTGATACTTACATATTTTAGAAATTTGAATATCAGATTTCTCCATGTTGGTACTTTATGAATTTTTTATACATGTGGAATATTGCCTAGTTTTGACCTCTACAGGGAATTGTCTTCAATTATTTCTTCAAATATGGTGTTATGTGTGTGAATTTTTTTTAAATACCCACCAGAATTCTAATATATCTGCTTAATCTTCAGCTACTAAAAAATGAATACTGAAAACTATTTTACATGTATTTGGAAAAATAAAATACTATTGAGAAAAAAGCAAATTAAGAAAAATGGAAAAGTTAGAATAATAACCAGCACTTAACATGTGCAAAATGCTTTAGGAGCATCAGCTTAGCTGAGCCTCATAGTTTAGCATAACTAAGTTAGCATAAATGGGCCTTATCCCCAGGGGTAGCCACATTTGGAACACAAAAAATTGGTGCCCCAGGAGGATGCAGGTGGGGCCTCCAATATTCCAGGCTCTATGCTCTCATCAGAGTAAAGCTAAACATCTCTTCCCTTTGGCCACCATGGTTTCAGAACTGAATGCCTTCCACTTTAAACTAGGACAGAAGAGCCTAGGAATGTGAATAGCAGGAGACTTCCAGGCTTTTTGTCTTCCCACTTGAAGATGAGTTGAATATCTGGAGAAAACAGAGAGAAGGAGCAGAACAGAATGGAGTTGCCCATCCCCAAAATCTAGAATTCAAAATAGGCCACCTTGGCAGTCCATCAGTCTGCTCATTTATGCCCAGGCCAGATGAGACCTCTTTCTCACTTTTCTTAGTTGGGAAGCCTACATGCAATGGCAATCAGAAAAAAAAAAAAAAATTCTTATAAGCACTGAGGGCCCTCACTTCCTTAAGGTCCTAAGTAAGCTCATTATCAGACTTTCTCAAGAGCAAGATGAGACTAATCACCCCACATATGACAAAGGCCAGTATACTCTTGCGAAGGTCTGGGCTAGCTCCTCTGAAGGGCTCAGAATAAATCCTTAAATGCGAAGGTCTGGGCTAGCTCTTCTGAAGGGCTCAGAATAAGTCCTTAAATGCAAAGGTCTGGGCTAGCTCCTCTGAAAGGCTCAGAATAAATCCTTAAATGCAAAGGTCTGGGATAGCTCCTCTGAAAAGCTCAGAATAAGTCCTTGTCAGGATAAGCAAAAGTCCTTGCCCCATGTTGGGCACCAATATGTAATGTTCTGTTGTCTCCAGAAACTGCTAATCGCTCTCTGGGAGATCTACGGTCTCAAGTCAACCTCTCAGCCGCCAACTCTGACTTAGAGTAGAGACTCTTCTCAATCTCTTGAGTGCTGACCTCTTTTATCATTCCAGAGAATGGGTGTGGGATAACGCAAGGGCTTCTGGGAAAAAATACTTCAACCAATGAACTTGCTCCTCCTAAGCATGCAAGCTCCTCCCCAAAAGTTCGGAAGGGGTAAAACTCCCAATAAAGGCCATAACTAGAGAATTGTTAAGTACTGATTTAGTACTTAGTAAGAACCTAATATCTCATTATCTATCTCATTAGCACTTAGTAAGAACCTAACATACTCTCTTTTTGCAACTTCCTTATTTGACAAATAATTGTGAGGGTGAAGCCCCTTGGACATGCATCTGCTGTGTCTGCATCAGATTTTAAGAGAAACTCTTACTCAAACCACCTTTAGGCCTTAGTCATTACTTACTTGGAGCTGAACCTTACCCCAAAATCAGTACAAACAGGCAGTACAAAATCCGTACCAATAGTCTGGGGCTGTGTCTACATATGGACAGTGGTAGAGTGAAAGGTGGGTGAATGGATGAGGGATGGATATCATCTCTCTCCCACATCAGCACTCCATCAGCACCTAATAAACTAGAAGTTAAAATAGAAAGCTATCTTTTCATATCTCCCTTTACCTTCACAGAAAAATGTAACGTGCTCTCCTGGCAGTTACAATTACTAGTCTGTCCTAGACCCACCAGAGTACCTTTGACCACTGTCCTTTGCAGTGTGAGCTCTACCCGGCTCGCCTCCTCTGAGGCCTTCTAAGGTCTCTGGCCACAATCTCTTGAATCTATAGCTTAGTAACCGGTAGCGCACTCAAGAACAGCCACGTGTAATCTTAAAAGCCTTTATTATACCTACTCACATAATGCCCTAACTGATGCCCTGACTTGTTGGTTCCCTGGTGAACACCTGGTCAGAAGACCCATGTGTTCACTACCAAAATCCTTACCTCTTTCGGCTACCCATCTTGGCTTGGCCACCCAGGCTAGGAGCCAGGGTGAACAGCAGGAGGTCAAAGAGGGCGGTTGCTGCCTGCAGTGGGCTTATATAGGGCCTGTGAGGTCACACACACAGCCAATCAGCGAGAGAGTCACCCATTACAAAACTATCTCAATATGGCCAGGATCCCGCCCAAGGGCAGTCCTAATATCCACAGAAATTACTTCTGGGCCTCAATCCCGATGCACTGTGTCCGCCCATTTAAAGGGCCCTTACAATTCCCTTTCTCTTGTTTTGCGGGAACCGCACATCTCATCAAGCTAAACTTTTAGCACCAGCTATAGTTCACTTGGTCCATGAGATGACAGTGTCATGCCCAAGGAGGTACAAAGCAGCAGATCAGTAAACAGAAGTATGACAATGAGAACCAGGCTCAACAGTGGCCCAAGTGTTCAACCCATTCATCAAAGTCATACTCGAGATAATAAGCCAAAGAGGTTGGATGCCAATGAGGTAGGATGTCAACACTGAGGTGGGAAGTCAACAAGGTAAAACATCACAATTCTAGTTAACAAATATCAGTGAGGTAGGTTGTCACAATTCTAGTTACATTTATCACAGTTCTAGACCAATTCTAGTTTCTTACAATTTTCTGTTGCACTTTTCACAATTCTAGAACAATTCTAGCTTATCACAGTTCTCAATTGCACTTTTCACAATTCTAGAACAATTCTAGCTTATCACAATTCTCAATTGCACTTGTCACAATTCTAGAACAATTCTAGCTTATCACAATTCTCAATTGCACTTGTCACAATCCTAGAACAATTCTAGTTTATCAAAATTCTCAATTGCACTTTTCACAATCCTAGAACAATTCTAGTTTATCACAATTCTCTATTGCACTTTTCACAATTCTAGAGCAATTCTAGTTTATCACAATTCTCTATTGCACTTTTCACAATCCTAGAACAATTCTAGTTTATCACAATTCTCTATTGCACTTTTCACAATTCTAGAACAATTCTAGCTTATCACAATTCTCTATTGCACTTTTCACAATTCTAGAACAATTCTAGATTCACAGGTGCACATAAGCAAAGTCATGTCCAGTAACATTGTCTCAATAACAATGGCAGGTGGGTGTGTTGGTTTTTCACCCACTAATTTAAAAGCATAGTCCTTCAATAGAAAGCATAGGGCAAAGCCTCTTCCCAGGCCACCATATGGCAAGTGGCCACGGGAGAAGCAAGCAGGCCCATTGTCCATTTACAGTCTTTATATTGCGTATCACCCAAAACAGTCCATTTCAGCTGCAACACTGGAACTGTGTCTGCTGTCTCTGGTGTCATGGTCAGGAGGGACATTGCTGCCATCAGCGTCTGAAGGGCTGCTGACATCTGGCTGGTCCCTCTGGGCTGTTGTCTGGTCCTTCTCTTGGATCCCCAGGTTACAAATGTCTCTGGTGGGGATGAACTCTGCTGCTGGATCTGCACCTAGGAAGGAATGTCCCCGGGGCCCAACTTGGGCCTTTCCAAATGCCATCCAGGCCTTTCCACATCACAGTGGAAACAAAATTGTTGTCAAAAAGATTAACAAGTCAGACAAAAGTCAGTCTGTCACTTAGCTGCACTTTCTGTGTATGCCTGAAGTGCATTGCTAAGGTAAAATGCAAAGAATTTAAAAATGTAAAACCAAAATAGATTAAAAATATAAAACCAAAATAACTTTAAAATGTAAAATCAAAATACTTTGAAGATGTAAAATCAAAAATGTTTAAAATGTAAAATCAAAATTTAAAAATTGTAAGCAATCACATATCCCAAAATTCCCTTCTCTTGTTTAGAAGAGAAGATCTTGGGGATAGTCTGTGCAGTAATGACTTTATGAAAAAAAGAACACTCGGCTATATCCCTGAATTCTTTTGCCTAAAAATCAAAGTTTGAATTTCTGATACCGAATTGTACTCCAGGAGTGTGAATCAATAAATCTGATATTTTCCTCCTGGGTCAAAGATCACACACTGTCTATTTATTCTAGTGATTAAAACAGCAATTTTCCAACCCATTCTAGACATAAACACTGTTTTATAAGTACCCGTAGGGGGTTGGGAAATCAAGCTCACCTGTGGAAGTGGAAAATCCACGAGGTAAGAAAAGAGGAGTTTCAAATCTCCAAAGACGATCCTAGCAGTTTTACAAGTATAAAACTCCACTCTCTCTAACTGCAAGGTCTTGTCCCTGTAAGGTTTCTTAGAAATTAACTCAACTGTATTTTTAAAACTTTTCTGATTATACTCAATACCCCACAATTCCTTTTTGCCTTGGGGCATAAAGCCTACTCCGGTCCCTTGAAAAGACACAGGAGTTTTGAATGGATTAATGGGCAGTGCTGATAGTATTATCGCCCTTCCTTTTCCTCCTCCCCCTTCTCCCTTGGCCCAAGAAGGTGAGGCAGAGGGAAGAATTGGAAAATCCCCCAAAGGCTGATTTAAAATCAAACCTGAGCTTTGCACATAAAAAGAACTAAACTTCTTCTCAATGGAAGAGTAATCAATACATTCCTTAAAACAACAATGCAGGAGGTAAACCAACAAAATGCTAAGAAGAATTTCTACAACTTTAGTCCATGTGGTTCGTTTATTTCCTTCCTTAGTTTCAGCCACTGGTTTGAACTCTTCCTGTTCTATCTGTAGTAACCTAGCTTTTTCTTCTTTCTCTATCTCCATCTGTAGTTTAACCTGCAATTCCAGCAACTCTTGCTGTGGCATTTTATACTCTATACTGTCATACATACACATTAGCTCTAGGTTGCTCCCTCTCCGAGCTATATCTAATAGGTGTGGGGATAGCCTTTGTGGAGCTTGATTACAAGCTTCCTGCTGTTCTTCAGTGGTGATCTTTGTTAAAAGATCTTCCATCTGGCTCTTTAACCTCTTGATATAAGCATTATGTTCAGCTGTGTCCTTGAGTCTGATCCCAGATTTACCTGGGTCCATATTGCTTCTCTGTCTTCCCTCTTAAGTGGCGTTTCTACCGGATCTTTCAGAATCTTAATTCTGAATATTAAATATTTTCAAAACCTGATAATTCCTGATGCGTCCACCACGTTGAGCGCCATTTGTAACGTGCTCTCCTGGCAGTTACAATTACTAGTCTGTCCTAGACCCACCAGAGTACCTTTGACCACTGTCCTTTGCAGTGTGAGCTCTACCCGGCTCGCCTCCTCTGAGGCCTTCTAAGGTCTCTGGCCACAATCTCTTGAATCTATAGCTTAGTAACCGGTAGCGCACTCAAGAACAGCCACGTGTAATCTTAAAAGCCTTTATTATACCTACTCACATAATGCCCTAACTGATGCCCTGACTTGTTGGTTCCCTGGTGAACACCTGGTCAGAAGACCCATGTGTTCACTACCAAAATCCTTACCTCTTTCGGCTACCCATCTTGGCTTGGCCACCCAGGCTAGGAGCCAGGGTGAACAGCAGGAGGTCAAAGAGGGCGGTTGCTGCCTGCAGTGGGCTTACATAGGGCCTGTGAGGTCACACACACAGCCAATCAGCGAGAGAGTCACCCATTACGAAACTATCTCAATATGGCCAGGATCCCGCCCAAGGGCAGTCCTAATATCCACAGAAATTACTTCTGGGCCTCAATCCCGATGCACTGTGTCCGCCCATTTAAAGGGCCCTTACAGAAAAACTCTTGGAGAAGGACAGGAAAGGTGATGGGGGGGATTTGCCTCTTTTACCTTATAATGACAAGATCCCCTATAGCATGTGTAGTGATGGATGCTGCTGCAGGAGAGACCACTGGTTTAAGCTATGGTCATTTAAGTTGTATTCAACTTTCATACAAGCAAGTGGCCTACTTCATTATATACTGTAAATTACAAGGTTATAGAAGGCAGGGGATAGCATCTGTATGAAGAAGAGCTCCTATTTAACTAGTTCATTACACAGCCTTTTATACCAGAACACTCTTTTGATGGTGGTGGTGCTGGATAGGTCAGCATGATTAGTGGATCTGAGAAGAAAATAAGAAAAAAAGCATAAACAAAAAATAAGGATGCTAACAAAAAAATCAAATATTTAATTGATACACAAATGAGCCAGAGTAATTAATCCAGGTTTGTGATGTTAAATAAGCCTCAAATGTAGTTAGTTAGAACAAGAGTAAGACTCAAACAAATTTGACAAGTATAAGCAATTCTAAAAGATTTCTTCTGTATAGTGTTTCTTGGACTTTAAATGGAAAATGCTCTCCAAATGGCATTTTTTAAAGCAAAACCTCTTGGCAGTGGTTTCCCAACAGGTGATGAGATTTGTTTTTAGCTATTGGTGGAAGGAGGCTGCTCGCCAATGAAGTTCCTTAAGAACGGATGTAAACATGAGAAGGCGATGAATAGGAAGAGGCAATTTGAGGTAGATATGATAATAGGCTACAAATTCCAACAACAATTGGGACTTTCAACTTCCATTCTGAATCCTGTTTTAAACTAAGAAAAAGCTTGGTTAGAAAAGTGCACTCTCCAATTCGAAATTTGTTATACATAATTGGGTATTGGAGAAGTAAAAAATATGATTACCTGGTTACAGAATTCAACATGCAATCACTTTTTTGAATTAGGATAGGAAATCACCATCTCAAATACTCAATTGCATTACTTTCTTATTTTTCATTTGAAAACAAAAATCCTAAATGAGTCAGAGAATGACAGGGTACCAGAGCAAGTAGAGCTAGGAGGGCTGCACTGTCATTTTCTCTGGATTGTTGTAAAACCAGCAGTAATTAGGTGGAGACGTCAGTCATGGCAGTCGACATTTGCTAGACCTTCACTGTGTGCACAGCACTCATTAGACTCAGTCAATTTCCAATGACCATTTTTCTCCTAGTCGTGGGCAGAAAGCTCATTCAAATTGATTTGAAAATCTCTTTTTATGTAGCATCTTTGCTCCTTGGGTTTGTTTATTTTTCTACTTGTCTCTAGGGTGAGAAACAAAAGCAAACTAACTAGCTTTGCTTTTATTTCATATTCAAACTAATTATTCATTTTGATGTAGCTGCAAAGACCAGGAGAATGAGATTGTCAAAGTGGCAAGGGACCATTTAAACATACATCCCAAATAGATGAATTTGCATAATTTATGATAATGATCCATTGTATTTTGTTAAACAGCCGCAAAGACCTAGTGATCTTAGAAAAGAAGAGAGTTTAAAAGATCTAAAAGAGATTTGAAAGGGGCTGAACATGGGTGCTGAATAACAACACAAAAAATGAAATTGATTATACTTTAACAAACAGGAAACAACTTATTCCTTATGTAGGAGTTGTTTCTTAATCAACACTCTGTGTACAATTAGACTATCGATTGTTAGAGAAAAGGTCAAAATTATTATAAAGCTAAAAGACTAACAATGAGAAAAAAGATGTAGTGTGCAATTAAAACAGTTTTAACCTGACCTATTTAAGTAAGTTGTTAGTGTCTAAAATAGGAGATGGACAAATGGAATGTCACTGACACCAATTAAAATAATTCCATATTGAAGTCTGTGTAAGTTGCCACAAAAAAAGGATACTAAAAGGAACTAAAAGTAGCTTAGTTAGCAACACTTAACTTCTTTGCCAAGAATATATGGCAGTCCAGGGCCGTGCCAGTTTAGAATATTAACTCATTTATAAGAGTGCTTGGCGAATTAGAAGATTATGAGAAATATTGCCAGAGAGAGAGAGAGAGAGAGAGAGAGAGAGAGAGAGAGAGAGAGAGAGAGAGAGAGAGAGAGAGAGAGAGAGAGAGAGAAGTAATAGAGGGTAAAAACAATTTAAAGAAAGCTTTTCGGATTGACTCAATAAGGCAAAGTCTTATTTAAGAATATTTAATGGTAACTATTTAAGAATAGTTTAATGGTAAAACTGGAAAGAAGATAAACTGGCAGAAGATGAAAATGATCTTCAAATATTTTTAAACAAATTTTCTTTTCTATTGAGAACACAGTTGGGTTCTAACATCACAATCCCAGATGTGCTTGTAGATATATTCAACATAGTACTAAAGAGAACAAAGATGGGAAACAGCTGGACTAGACCAACTGTACACAGAAGGCTGTGCTGAAGGAAAAAACAATATAAGACATTAAGGGATTAATTTTCATGGCATCTGAAGGAGAAGAAGATACCAAAATATTAGCAAAACAAAAACAATCAAACAAAACCCAGCAATTGAAGGATCAATAACAACTCACCTAAACGCCTAATTTTCCATCTATATACATTTTTAATGAGAATGATGTGCAAATGCATTAAGGGAATTTTTGATGAGGGTTATTAGAAGGGGATAGGTAGGCTTTCATGAGCAATATTACATAGTACTCCTCCTTGCTATCAGCAATGTAACTAAGAGATGGAGAGGTTACAAGATCCCACTACACTTATTTCTTGACTGCAACGAAGCATTTAATTTAGTAGAGCAAAACACAGTAAAAGTGGCTCCTATGAATGGATCAAGATTATTCAAATCTTTCTTGAAAGATACAGCACAAGCAACAACAACAAAATGATATAAGATAATCTTATTCAATGACCTACCAATCATTAGTGTCAGGCAAAACATAAAACTGGGAGAAATGCTCATCAAAATCGTTTGCCACTGACTTAGAAGAAATTGGATATAATATCCAAGTCAATGAAAAATTCCCTGGCAAATGCTGCTGTTTCCCTTCCCGATTTCCTCTAAATGCTGCTGTTTTCAAATGACTTTGTATTGATTGTATCAAGCACCAGAACACTGTAGAGGCATCTAAATGTAATAGCTCTATATAACCACACACACACACACACACACACACACACACACACACACACACAAATTCAGCCTAAATAATCAGGAGAAAATGAAGTGGACAAAAAATGGCAACTCCTCAGACTATTATATAGTTGGGTAAACTAAGGAACTTGTCCATGAGTATATATTTCTTGCACAGTTTTTGCAAGTGAACAATGAGAAAGTATAAAATCATAAAAGAGAAGAGTAAGCTGGTTTGCCTTTAGAAAGTTACTAAGGATTTTTTAATGATCTCAAACTTTTTCTCTTTTTGGCTGCCATAGTTGCTAGATAAGCTGACTCAAATGCCTCTAGAAAGAAACAAGCTAAATTCAGAAGTTTCCCGAGGGAAAAGGACCAGATATTAGCCACAGGATAAAGGTATCCTTGATAAGAACAATATTTTTCTAATACTATTGTTTAGCTGATCTAAAGATTAGTATTACCAAGAGAGAAATATAAAGGTGCATGGTAGGTATGAGCAAAGTGCAGCACATTTAAAACAGAAAATTGTGCAAGATAACAGAGTAAAGAGTGCCATAAAATGAATGCATGAGAAAAAAGTGGCTTATTACACATGGCAAGGGCAAGATTTACTAATTAATGTGGCACTCCATGTGCTCAGTTGAGATCCTTGAGATATCAAAAGAAAATGAGAAGGGCTCCCAGCATATTGGGTGAACTTTTTATGGTGAGCCTATAGGAAGGCACAAACAAAAGGTCACTGAGGATTGATAGGTATAGATGGTTGGCATTGGGCATCTTTGGCAGGAACACTCATAATGATGAGCTCACAGAACCATTTAAGAATTAAGTATAATTTGGTGCCAAGTTAAAAAAAAAGGATTGAACAGAAATTCATTGCTAAGTGAATAATGTCTACCTTTTCTAAGCTTAGCATTTTGCCACTTCATCGTGGACTGTCACCAGTAATCACCAATAAATAAAATACATTGGATGTCTTTTTCCCTGGTAGAATGTAGAAAACAGGGACAGATTAGTTTCTGCCTTTTAAATTGTGCTTTGAAAATATTTCATACTTAATAAATATTTGTTGAACATATAGATGACCTTTAAAAATATGCTTTAAAAGCAATAGTTTCTGTCTTTCATCAAAAGCCAAAATAACCATAAGAAATTTACTTTTCAACTCTGTGAGCACTGAATATATCAAATTCCATGACAACCTACATATGGCACCTGATTTTGTATCATTATAGTGACTTTTTTTTAAGTGATGAGTATATCAAAAGACATTGTGTCCTTAATTTGCAGAAATAGGAACCAAAGGAAGATGATGATAAGCCTGTCTTTCTCACTAAATTTAGTTTATAAACATGGTATGTACCCATCTTCATTCGAGGACCCCTTTTCCTAAATGAGTCATTAAGAGTAGTAGATGGAATGGTATGTGTGTGTATGTGTATAAGCTCATATATATGTGTGTGTGTGTGTGTGTGTGTGTGTGTGTGTGTGTGTGTGTAGGCATACATATATGTGTTTGTGTGTTTTGATTTAAGTGGTTTGGGAATGCAGGAAAGTGATTGAGATTTTCTATGTAAGAAAGATAAAGAGGGAGGTAATTGCTTCCTAGTTCTGAAATTGGATTAATGACTAAGAAGTGCTCTGCAAACTGTTAGGTTTTGTTATTAGAAAATTAGGCTATTAAAGAGTGACTAGATAGAACATTTATCCTCCCTAATTCTTTGCAGAAAATTCATTGTCACCAGACCTTCTGAGCATTGTTACTGGAGGCCATCTGCCAGGACATGGAAATAGCTTTGTTACACAGAGCACTTCTTTGTAGTGATATAGATTATAACCTAATTTCATCTTTATGACGGGAGGAAAAAAAGCTGATTTTACATCAGGCACAGAAATTTTTGCTTGCTTCTTGACTTTATTTCAAAAGGATATGAATAATACAAATAAGCAGGAAAGATCATAGTTTAAGCTTTCAAGAAAACTTTTTCATATTTGTAATGAGGATAAATATGAACTAGAGCTTTAAAGGACATTTGGAAAATGTTGACAATGATGATTTTTATAATAATAAGGAGAGTCAGCATTATAATTGCTCTTGAAGATTTGCAAAACACTTTCCTTACAACAAAACTGTGAGACAGAAGTGCCAGAATGTCTGTCCCAATTTTACAGGAGAGGAAACCAAGGTTCAGAGAAGTTTAATATCTTAAGATCATGTTCCTACAACTAGAAACCAAAAGAAGAGATAGACAGTGAAAATATAATTTTGAATGCAAAAAAAAGTTTAATTTAATAAGCTGACAGTATTTACACATTGTTTGAAGATTTTATTTTTATTTTAAAATATAAATTAGGTTTTATATTGTAGCAGAAATATAAAAATAACAAGAACCCTATTTTCCATGAGTGTGTACCCAGAGGGCTAGCATATGGAAGAGAGAGCAAGGACCCAGGAAGGAGGAAGGCAACCAGTATGTAGGAATAAAAGGAAATAAGAATCTGGGAGAATGAGTGACAAGTGTGAGTCTATCAAGCCAGTGA
Organism: Sminthopsis crassicaudata; assembly: GCF_048593235.1. NCBI lineage: Eukaryota > Metazoa > Chordata > Mammalia > Dasyuromorphia > Dasyuridae > Sminthopsis > Sminthopsis crassicaudata. The sequence goes on along the minus strand of NC_133617.1, from coordinate 291,496,883 downwards.
CTGAGGCTTTCTGAATCAAAGGCCAGAGCTGCAGAAGATGCAGTGACCTGGCTGGTTGCTGCCCATAAATGAGGTCAACATATGCAGGATCAGATTGTGGAAATGAAATGAACCAGGTGCTATACCAGGAGTTATCTGGAGGCATAAAATACTAGATCCAAGAGCCCTGTGTTCTAGGCTGATGAAGCTCCAACTCTATCCATTTTGGAAGGCCTCTACTATTAATGTTTTGAGTTTAACACTTGTAAACAGATAGCTGTCTTTGTCTTTTTTTCCTTGCTCCTGGATTCATATCTGGTTCCATTTTTGTCTTTCTCTGTTTGGCTGCCATAGTTGCTAGATGCGCTGACTCAAATGCCTCTAGAAACAAGCTAAATTCAGAAGTTTCCCAAGGGAAAAGGATCAGATATTAGCCATAGGAGAAAGAGTGTTGATTTTTGAGAACTCTCTAGATTGAATTTCTCTGAAGCATTGTAACTATTTTAAAAAATCAACCAAGATTGAGTTAAAGTTAGAGAAGGAAAAAGCGAAAACTTCATTAAGTTCTCTATACCTATTCTCATTATACATATATAATACACATACATATATAATAAATGCTAGTAAAATCTAAGTTTCATGAAGACAAAAACCATGTCTTCATTACCTTAGTAGCTTCCCAACATATTTCTGTTATTGCTTCTCTCAAGGAACCTTGTATGAGCTTAACATGAACAATATCTTGTTGGAGAAGATTTCTAAGGATACATTTTGCTCTACAAAGTCAATTTCCTTTCAACAAATAATGAGCAGACCTTTAATTCTCTGAACCATTCAGTCACTGATGTATTGGGAAGATGTGGTTCTATTGCAGAGCATTACCTGTAAAAGCCTTTGTTAGTTCTCTTTTCATATCTTCATCCAGTCTGCCCTGGATATATATTTTAAACACTCTCATAAAGAGTTTATATAGATTAGAAAGTAAGTAAATAGGTCAGTAATCATTGACATCTTCCTAAATGCCCTCTTCAAATTAGTAATGCTGTCTATGGTTTCTTTCTCCCCTATTTGGAATTTTCAATATTTCAATATTGATATTGATATTTCAATAACCAATATCTCAGTGTCTCAGAATTATTTCTCCTCCAACACTGACATTTTCTATACTTATTTCAATAAGTCCAGCTATTGTTTAATCTTTGTCTTGTTTAGCACTAGTTCCCTTTCCTTATTTAGCATATCTGAAACTGAGATGTTAAAATCTAAATGTAGATAATTCATGATCTTTTACAAAGAAAATAATTGGTTATAGAAATAACGTAAGTCTGATCTGTTTGTTGTCTGCTTTTTTGTTGCATTTCTAATTTCATCTTTAAATGTTTTTGGGGAAAATCTGATCTAAGTGAGCCTACAAGCTTATTTTATCCCTCCATTGCTTCTAGATGAAGTCATTTTCCTCATAAGTATTTACTGCCCTTCTCCAAAAGGTTTAGCTAATGAGTTCACAGCATAAACTATAAAGGCAATTAGATGGTACAGTCAATAGAAAGCTGGATCTGGAGATAGGAAGACCTGAGTTCAAAGCTAAACAACACTTATTAGCTGTGTGATAATTTGGGCAAGACACAACTTCTGTCTGCTTCACTTTTCTCAATGGCAAAATGGAAATGACGATAGCATCTATTTCCCAGGATTGGTATGAGATAATATTTGTAAAGTACTTTGCAAACTTTAAGATATTTAAATAAATGCTAATTATTATTATCATTATTAATAATAGTAAACTTGTATTACCCTTGGCTAAACTATTAAGAAGAACATATTTGCTATTTTTGAGGATCAAAGGAGAAATTTGTAAAGTATTTTGCACAGTGCCTGGTATGTAGTAGGTGCTTAATAAATGCTTATTCCTTTTGTCTTCTTTCAAGGTTCTTTTGGACTCATTTTGTGTCAATTACTTCACAATGGTTAAAATTAGGTGGAAAATATTATTAGCTCATGCTAACTTTCCCTTATTCTATTTCTAATTTTGGAGTGGGGATATATAGGAGTGAGGAATATCTTATTTAAATATGCATGTTAAGAGTTATTCTATTTGTACTATATATCGGCTTCTTATCTTTTCTTCTAATTTAGTTGTAATTTTGCTTATTGTTCTAACAAGCCTATGCATGGTTTTACTTCACACAGACAGTTGATTCTGATATGGCTCCCACATCTGTAACCAGTCAGATAAGATATTCTTTCTCTGTCTCTCTCTCTCTTTTTTTTTAAGTGTAATTGTGTGTGTGTGTGTGTGTGTGTGTGTGTGTGTGTGTGTGTGTGTGTGTGTGTGAGATATTGAGTCAATTCTCTTCATATTCAAAGCCTTCTGGATCTCTTGAAGAAAATACTTATGACCTATAGGTTTGAGATTTCAGTGTAGTCAACTAGCCTTTTATTCCTTAATCCTTAACCATATTTTCCAATACATTTTCATCTTTTCTCCAGTGTCTGCCTTTGCATTTATTGAAATACTGGAAGATATGTATATTTATTTAGAGGAAGAGTTCTTAGTCTAGAGCCTGGGAATTTGGTTGATAGATAGATGGATAAATAGATATAGATAAACAGTAGTTCAATGTAATTGGTTCTTCCTTTGTAATCATACAGATATTACTGTATACTTTTTTCTTTTCTTTTGCTTTTTGCTGAGGCAATTAAGGTTAAGTAAGTTGCCCAGAGTCAAACAGCTAGGAAGTGTTAAGTGTTTGTGCAGATTTGAACTCAGATCTCCTGACTTCAAGGCTGCTGCTCTATCTACTCTGTCACCTAGCTGCCCCTACTGTATACTTTTAAGGACATTATTCTGGATACCACAGCAAATTAGGAGAGCAAGGGATAGTTTACCTTTATCAGATCTTTGGAGAAGGGAGGAATTTATGACCTAAGAAGAACTATAGAATATTATGAAATGCAAAAAGGAGAACTTTGATTACATTAAATTAAAAAGTTTTTGCACAAAAAACTCCAATGCAAATAAGATTCAAAGGGAAGTACAAAGTTGGGGGAAAAATTTTTATAACCAGTGTTTCTGACAAAAGGCTCATTTCAAATGAGCCTGTATCAAATTTATAGGAATACAAGTCATTCTCCAATTGATAAATGGTCAAAGAATATGAATGGACAATTTTCAGATGATGAAATTAAAGCCATCTATAGTCAGATGAAAAAATGCTCTAAATCTCTATTGATTAGAGAAATGCAAATTAAAACAACTCTGACATACTACTTCACACCTCTCAGATTGGCTAAGATGATAGGAAAAGATAATGATAAATGTTGGAAGAGACATGAGACACTAATGCATCATTGGTGGAATTGTGAAATGATCCAGCCATTCTGGAAAGCAATTAGGTACTATAGTCAAAGGGCTATAAACCTGTGTATACCCTTTGACCCAGCAATGCCATTACTGAGTCTATATCACCTGTGTATACCCTTTGACCCAGCAATGCCATTACTGAGTCTATATCCCAAGGAAATCATAAAGGAGGGAAAAGGACGCACATGTGCAAAAATATTTGTAGCAGCTTCTTTTATGGTGGCAAAGAATTGGAAAATGAGCAAATGCTCATCAATTGGGGAATGGCTGAACAAGTTGTGGTATATGAAGGTAATGGAACATTATTGTTCTATTAAAAAAAAAAAGATGAACAAGCTGATTTTAGAAAGGTCAGGAAAGATTTACATGAACTGAAGCTGATTGAAACAAACAAAACTAGGAAAATTTGTACATAATATCAAGATTGTACAATAATCAACTATGAAATACCTGGTTCTTCTCAGCACTTCAATGATCCAAAGCAATCCCAACTTTGGATAGAAAAACATTATTTTGAGAACAGACTTCACCAAATGTGTTCTAAGGAAGGAAAAAACCTCTCTCTGGTTGAGAATCTCTGATTTAGGGAAGTAACTGTGTTCTTCATAAAATTTTTCTATCTCCTATGGACATATAAACCATGTTATCTTTACAATGGGCTTTTCAATTCTGCTTAACATGAGTAGTATTAGGAGAGGTGAACATGAATCCTATGAAATGAAGGGACCTCTTTTCTTTGGTTGCCACTCCACCAACTTGTTTATTTGTGTTCCCAAGGTGAACCTGTAAACTATATTTGGATTCAGCTGTAATTTCTGATTACATTTAATAGTCGGTAAATTATTTTATCTCTTAAAGAATAAGAGTAGATTTCCCCCTCCTTTTTGGGAAGAATGGGATTTGTATTATTTTTTTTTAACAATCTATTATAGGGGCAGCTAGGTGGCGCAGTGGATAGAGCACCAGCCCTGAATACAGGAGAACTTGAGTTCAAATCTGGTCTCAGACACTTAACACTTCCTAGCTGTGTGACCCTGGGCAAGTCACTTAACCCCAGCCTCAGGAAAAAAAAAAAACCAATCTATTATAAATTCTTGTTTTTCAAAAAAGATAAAATAGCAAATTAGTTATTCATATGGATTTTTAATTTGCCTCTTGATCCCATTTTTTTTTGTCAACAGATTTTTAAGTGACCTTTTTCTGCTTTCCTAGTTAATAATAGCTAGAATTTACATATTTCTCTTAAAGTTTGCAAAGCACTTTATAAATATTTCCTCATTTGATCCTCACCAAAATCCTGGAGAATAAATTCCATAATTATCCCCATTTAACACATGAAGAAATTGAGGCAGATAAGTTGAGACTTGCTCAGGGCCAAGGTCATATAGGCCTAAGTTTGGATTCTTCCATTTCCAGAGTCAGTACTCTATCCACTTCAGCACCTATCTGTAGCAGACAATAATATGTCTGGATGATCATATTTAATACTTATTTTGAAGGATTATTATGAAAAATATTTTTATAAACTGCAAAGCCCTAAATAGTTGGAAACTTGTTATTTCTCCATATTTGCTTGTCATTCATTCTGACCTACTTATTGTAGTTAAAAAGTCTATTCTGATAGACATCATCTCCTCTCTCCCCCTCCTTAAAGGTTCTCAGTGTCTTTATCCATTTTCTCTTACCCCTCAAGTCTCAGAAGAAGAAGTAGTATTTTTCTTTGCCAGTCCTATCCCTTCCCTCCCTAGCTGGCAAACTGCTCCAGGAGGCAATCAACCACTTTCTTTCATCTTCAATCTCTCCCTTGCTTTTAGGTTCTTTTCATTTAAAAAAAAAAAAATGTCCCCTAGACCTTGATAATTCCTATCTTCAGTGTTAAATTTAAAGAATAGTCTACGTACTCACTCTCCTGAGCCACCTGCTTCCACCTCTACCAGTCTGCTGAAAACAATATGATTTATTTATTTCTAAAGTCAATGGTTAAAATTCATTCTCAGATTATCTTTTCTCCCCTCTACTCTCACCCTTGATGGTTTCTGCTCTCTTTGCCACAGGTGTAATTCCTTGACTCAAAATAGTTTTGTGTCTATAGAGTAAGTGTTGAACTAAATGACACCTATGATTTCTGCCATCTCTAATATTTTATGTTAGGAAATTTAACCAAAATTTGAAAACTTCTTTTTCTCAAGATCTTGACAATGCTAGCCCTCAAAGAAAAAAAGGTAGTTGACCTTTAAAGAAATCTAAAAGGAAAAAAAAAATCAGCATTTGAAAACCTCGTTGCCTTTTATTCTTAAGAGAAGATCCACTACTGTTTATCTAAATTGAAGAGTCAGGACAGTATTCTGTGAGGTTACAAACCCATTGGAACTTTGCTAGGAGATTGAAACTATTGATAACATCATTTGCATTCTTTATTCCTTTCTCCCAAATAATGCATTTCATTGTTAATTTAAACCTAGGATATACTGTTATTCTCTCTGAGGAAGTTGGCACTTTGTAAATAAGAATGCAGAAAAAAAATACCAAAAATGTAAAGCTGTGCCAACCCTCCCAGTACCTTGGGGTTAATTTAGCTGTCACAAGGATTTCTCCCAGGGAGGGAAGCAGAATGTCCCCATGGGACAGCCAGGAAACCAATTTACAGTTGCCTTATTCATTCTGCCTCTATGTAATTTTTTCATCAAGATATGATTTACTATGTTGAAAAGCATTGATAAGGTCAATAACCATATTCTCTTCACGCTCTGATTAAATAGTATCTTCGGACAAATCTCTAAGTCATCATGCAGCAAGTAATAGGTCTTTGACTGCAAGATCATAAACTGCCAGCACTACATAATTAAACTTCCTGAATCAATAATGTGACTCTTGACACACCAATAAGATTTTAAAAGAGTTTGTTACAACTATTGTGTAATCACTTAAAGGGATATTTATTTTAAGAAAGATCTTTCCATGCTTCTAAAGCTGCATCTGTTGGCATTTCTGTTGGAAATTTAGTAACAATTTACTTTTGTATACTGCTTTATATATGCTTTATGAAGCATATTCTTCACACCCCAAAATAAAGAAATAACTTTCTCTGAAACTGAGACACGGGGCAACTAGGATCAAAATGTTAAATCTGTAGTAGATTGTAGAGACCACCTAGCCCAATCAAAGCCTAAAAGATGACACAAATAAGATATAGCAAGATTAAGGAACTTAAAAGAGGATTATATAACTAGTGACTCAACCTGATATCTTCTAAAGGCATTACCTATACCACACTTTCTAAGTATAAAATAGCAGAGCATGTAAAAGGAACAACTATCCCGGTTTGGAATTAATCAAGCCCTTCTCTTCTTACTTCATGCTAGACACCATCTCCTTTTCACATCTTGCTCAAGAGTGGAAAAGGGAAAGGAATTATAGACTATTAAAGGAAGGGCAATGTAATAGTGGAAGGGGGACAGAAGGGAAAAAAGGAAAAACAAAGGAAAAACTAAACTTACATAATAATTTTATTACATATTTAAAAATAATAGCATATGTAACAGAGTTGTAGTTTCATGGCCAATTTTTTAAAATTATACTATGTAATAGAAAGTTTATTTTATTCCACAAATTTAAATTAAATATATTTTAAATTTTTTTTAAATATATTTTTAAATTTTTTTGGAAAAGTAATTCAAGTATAATCTATTCATTTATTAGATGAAGAAATTGAGACTGGAAGATTAAGAAAATCAATGACAAAACAAAAATCAGAATCCAGATTTGTTTTTTTTTTTTTTTTTGCTTTTTGCTGAGGCAATTGGGGTTAAATCACTTGCCCAGGGTCACACAGCAAAGGAAGTGCTAAGTGTCTGAGGTCACATTTGAACTCAGGTCCTCCTGACTTCAGGGCTGGTGCTCTATCCACTGCGCCACCTAGCTGCCCCAGAATCCAGATTTTTTTAAGTCACAAATCAAGATATTTGCCATTAGAGCCATATCTGTTAAATTCTCAATTTTGTAGGCCAATGACATTTTTTTCTCAGAAGTAAGTAGATTCAGATTTGGAATTTTAAATCTTATATTCCTAGTCAAAGAAGGGTATCCTATTTAAGATTTTTATCACAGTATCCCATAAACCCAGAGTTGGAAACCACTACAGAAGCCATTTACCTTCAACCATGTTTTGCTTATGACAAGTATTCATCTAAAACCCCCCATAAACGTCATCAGTGATTTGGAATTAGTTTTTTTTTTTTTAATATTCAAAAATTGATCAATGGGACAGATTAGGTAAATAAAACTAGGAAATAATCATCCATAATAGGACAGTGTTTGATAAGCCTAAGGATGTCAAGCACTGGAACAAGGAATCCCTGTTATACAAAAACAGCTAGAAAACCTGGAAAGCAATCTGGCAGAAATTAGTCTTAGGTCACTCCTACCTCTGAGACTTATGGCCCAACTACTTGTGTGACTTTGGACACCTAATTTCTCTAGGTTGGCATTTCCTCATTGAGGAAGCTGGGTTAGCCAAATCAAGAGGATTAGCCTGAGTTCCTTATCAACATTAGATCCTTATTAAGTGATTTTATGAACTCTCACACCACATGCCACAAGAAATTCAAAACTGACATGTTACTTAAACATAAAAATATCATTTGATAAAAAAATTAAAGGAAAAAACGCGGAAATTTATTTCATAATTATGAGGGAGGGAGATTGTTGGTGAATATCTAGAAAGGGAAGTTGTGATCACAAAGAACTAGCACGGTTTAATCAAGAATCATTTTAATTCCTTTTTTAACAGGGGAAGCAATGAAGCCTGAGTCCAGTAGGGTTCATTTACATGAGGGCAACAGGTTTAGTAATTGGTCTATACTACAAAAAGGATTCTTGCTCACTCTCTTGTATTTCCCATCCTTGGAAAATGTGTGCCACCTATTTTATCCATTTACTTTTCCTCTGCTCTTACTCAGGTTGACCCACTTTCAAGTCATTGCTCTTTTAAGGCTACTCCCCTACAGAGGCATGTTTAAGCATTCAAGGAAGACAACACTGTGGAGCAAGGCTAATAAGATCATGTAGGAACCTAGCCCTTACCAAAAAGCCAAATACTTTTCATTTGCAACTTGCTTCAGGGAAACCCTGGATTTCTATATTCTTTATTCTGATTTAAGAAATTTATAAAATATAATTATAAGTATCTCTTTTGCTTCTAAGCCCCCAGCCAGATCTCAATGGGGAAATCAAACAATGTAATGTCTAAGTTTTTTCATCTATTTCTTTATGTTTCTCCCTCTTCTCTTTCCACATAATTTGCCAGTCACTGCCACTGTTCCTTTTTTAATACTTTTCTATTAAAAGAAACATGTGGAACAGAAGAATTATAATCAATCAGATCTTTAATGCTCGTTAAACAGAAAGTGACAAACTTTTAAAAAAACAGAAAACCTATGGATTTAACATATGCTCTCTCAGAAACCAAGAGCTGAGAAGAGGAGACAGGCACTTTTCCATCTGCTCAATAAAAAGTCAACAGTGACCAAGGGCTCAGACACTCTTTCCTTAATGCCTCAGATTTTCCCATGTGGCCACTGTCCACCGAGCTCCAGGAGCAGCCCATGCCAACCATGATCTTTCAGCATCTCTAAATCTAATCTCAAGCAGTCTCTCAGCTCAAATCCCAACCTCCCAGTGGAGGAATGTTGACATCATAATGCAATTAGGAGGATTCAGAATTGGTTGGATGGCTGGCTCAAAGAATCACTGTAAATGATTCATTGTCATTGTGACAGGAGACCTCCGGAAAGTAACCCAGGACTCTGTGTGGCTCTGGGCAGTTGGACAATTTAAAGAAAGCTTGGTAAGATCTACAACTAAGGAAGTGATTCCAACAGTATTTAAGAATGAAAATGGAACAAGGATTACAACAGATAAAAAAAAAAAATGGAAAAGATTTGTAAAAATCATTATAATCATAAACAATGGATCTGTCACACTTGGAGCTTTCATCACAGCCTGGATATGATTATAGAGAGACAGAAATGGTACTAAGGAGAACAAAGATGGTAGAAGCAAGGAGTTATTCATCCCACTTCAATTGATGACATTACTGAAGGCCCATAATGGGATCAATCACAAAGTAATTAAAAAAAAAAAAAAAAAAAAAAAAAAGGTGTTAAGGAGTTTTCCAAAAACCATATCTGGGCTGAAGAAGACACAATTATGAGGAAATTTAGAGACATTTGAAAAAGGAGAAGATATCCCATCTTGACAAAATCTCTGAGTGTTTCTATATATCAGCTAGAGGATATTATCAATTAGAATATTAGTAGGGAATAAGCAGGTTTTTGTAAAAAATGAACATATGACATATTACAATTAGCTAAAAGGTGTATTTTTTTGCTTATTGTTAATTGACTACAAAAAAAAAGTATATGATTCAGTAGAACAAAATGGTATTTTGTGGGATACTATAGTGGAAGAGATCCAGCAAAAATACCTAAGTTGAAGAGGTGTTGCCTGGGAATAGTGAAATCCTTCATGTTTTCCTGTTTACAGATGACACTGTGCTAATTATAAAAGCTCCAGAACATTGCAGAACCTTCTGGAAAAGATCTATAATCATTTGAAAGAGTTTGGTTTGACCATTTACAAAGGAAAGATCAAACAGGCAATAAATACCTATTGCCCTTATTTCAATATGAGTTTGGATGAACAATGTCCAGAGCTGTATAAATTTGGAACAGAAAGTACAGCTGAACAGCAAATTGGTCCCAGAGTCAAACTGGAAGAGAAAACTGGGCTGAATTGCTGGAGAATAAAAGATGGGCTGCTTCATTGCCTTATAGAAATTGCAAAACTTTTTCCTTAGACAAGCTTCCCATGAAGTAAAGGCTCATCTTTTTAATATTAATCTTTTACCAGTGTTGCTATATCACAGTAAAACATATAACTTTCCATAGGTGTAAAATAAGTATCACAGAGAGCCATGAAGAGACAGAAGAGATAAGTAAGCTGCAACCAGAATCAATGAGGAACTTTTAAGGCAAAAAGAAAATAAAAATATCAGCAAGGAATGAAATGCAAGGAAAAGTTAGGCTAATCACATGTTGAGAGTGAAGAAATCACAGGTGACCAGATAGAGTGCTATATTGGTACCCTAATGATGTCATTCATGAGGATAATCTCCATCATGTTTTATAGATCCCTTGTTCTAAACTTTAGGAGGACATGTACAATTATCATACAGAACGGGCAGGTTGTGATCTGCATCCCTGAAGAGGAGTGACATGAAAGGACCTGTGCTTTAGGAAAATCATTTTGATGGCTAAATGGAGAATGGATTGAAATGGTAAGATACTTGAGGTAAGCAGACCCACTGGCAAGTTATTGCAAGACTCCAAACATGAGATGATAGCGGCCTTCACTAGACTTGATATTTCTCTTTAAGTTTCACATAGCAAAGGACCCAGGATTACAACTGAGAATTAACTACCCAGGCAGATCAAGCATCATCTTTCAGGGGAGGTAACAGAGTTTCAATGAAGTAAAAGACTTTGAATCATTTCTACTAAAAAAAACCAGACTAAACAGAAAATTTAATCTACAAACACAGAACTCACATGAAACATACAAAAGTCAAATGGATAAAATATATGTATTTAAAGGTTAAATTGTTTACATTCTTAGACAGGAAAACAGTATCTGTCACTTTTGAGAACTATATCTGTCACTGGGGCAGACAAAAGGTGGCATCACATGGACTGAGAATGTGGTTGTGAAGGGTCCCTGAGGGGATGATATCAAAGAAAAAGACATCAAGGGGTGGAAAAGGTACTTATACTTGAAAAAGAGGAAAGGGGAGGTATAATGGGAAAATTTAGTTCACATGAAGAGGTGCAAAAGACCTATTACAACTTTCTATTGTTTCTCTAGAAACTCTAGAAAAAAGGTAAGAGAAAGGGGAGAGGTAATAGGAGATAAGGTAGTGGGTGGGGTGAGTAAAAAAAAAAAAAATACCATTAAAGATTGGATGAAAAGAGAGAACAAAAGTATATTAAGGGGAGATGTAATGTCTGGGCAAGCTTTCTGGATGTCCTCTGGAATGGCCTTGGTCTCAGCAGGATAGACACCATGAGAATGGACAGGAATAGAGTCCAAGTCTTTACTGTCTCTTACACAGTCTGTGTCTGTTATAGTCTGACCCAATCTCAGTCTGACCCAGTCTCCTCCAGCAGTCTGACAGTCTCAACTAGTTTCTCCCCAGTTTAAGTATCCTATTATAATTACATCATTACAGTTTACTGAATATGTGTGAACTAGAGAACTATTACATCACCATATTTAGTACTAAGTATATATGTGAACTAGAAAAACGTATTCTCATCAATTCTACTGAGTTAATACCTTGTTTCAAGTATACTTCTTCAGAATTCTGACTTTCTATAGGGAAAAGATAGGATGGAGGGAAATACATAGCTAGTAATCATAACTGTGAATGTGAATAGGATGAACTCTCCCATAAAACAGAAGCAAAAAGCAGAGTGGATTAATAAGCAAAATCCTACAATATGTTGTTTACAAGAAATACGTTTGACAGAAAGATATATACAGAGTGAAGGTAAAAGGCTGGAAAAAGAATTTATTATGCTTCAGCTGAAGTAGAAAAAAGCAGGGGTAGCAATTCTGATTTCAAATAAAGCAAAAATAAAAATTGATCTTATTAAAAGAGATAAGGAAAGAAAGTACATCTTGATAAAAGATACAGTAAACAATGTCATAGCAATACTAAATGTATATGCAACAAAGGATAGAGCAACCAAATTCCCAGAGAAGATTTTAAGCCAGCCACAGGAAGACTGTTCTAGTGGGGGATCTTAACTTTCCCCACTCAGAATCAGACAAATATAACCACAAAATAAATAAGAAAGAAGCTAGAGAGGTTATTAGAATCCTAGAAAACCTAGATATAATAGTCCTCTGGAGAAAGTTGAATAAGGGCAGAAAGGAAGACACATTTTTCTCAGTAGTACATAGTATCTTCATAAAAACTGACCATGTATTAGGGCATTAAAAACCTTATAATCAAATGCAGAAAGGCAGAAATAATGCTTTCTTTTAAGCATTATGCAATAAAAATTATAGTCAATAAAGGAAGAGAAAGATAGACTAAAAATCAATTGGAAATTAAATAATCTAATTCTTAAAAAATGAGTGGATCAAACAACTAATCACAAAAACATCCAAGAGAATGATAATAATGAGACAACATACCAAAACCTATAGGATGCAGCCAAAGCAGTTCTTAGGGAAATTTTTTTTATCTCTAAATAGTTACATGAATAAAATAGAGAAAGAGGAAATCAATTAATTGGGTATGCAACTTTTTAAAAAGCTAGAAAAAGAACAAATTAAAAATCCCTGATTAAAATACCAAATTAGAAATTCTGAAACTCAAAGGAGAGATTAATAAAATTGAAATTAAGAAAATAATTGAACTAATGAATGAAACTAAGAGTTGGATTTATGAAAAAAACCAAGAAAATAGATAAACCTTTGGTTAATTTGATTAGAAAAAAAAAAACAAAAAAACAAATCATCAGCATTAAAAATGAAAAGGGTGGACTTAGCACCAATGATAAAGAAATTAAAGTAATAATTAGGAACTATTTTGCCCAATTGTATAGCAGCAAATCTGACAATCTAACTGAATGGGTGAATATTTACAAAAATATGAATTGCCCAGATTAAAAGAAGAGGAAATAAATTACTTAAATAGTCCCATTTTAGAAAAAGAAATTGAACAAGTCATTAATGAACTCCCTAGGAAAAAAATCTCCAAGGCCAGATGGATGCATAAGTGAATTCTATCAAATATTTAAAAAACAATTAATTCCAGTACTATGTAAAATATTTGGAAAAATAAGAAAAGAAGGAATCCTGCCAAGTTCCTTCTATATAGTGCCAATACCTAAACCAGGAAGAGCTAAAACAGAGAAAGAAAATTACAGATCAATCTTCCTAATAATTATTGATGCAAATATTTCAAATAAAATATTAGCAAAGAGATTACAACCACCTATTAGTAGGATAATGCATTATGAGCAAATGGAATTTATACCAGGAATGCAGGGCTAGTTCAAAACCAGGAAAACTATTACCATAATCAACCATATCAATAACAAAACCAACAGAAATCATATAATAATCTCAATAGATGAAAAAAAAAAGCAACCTTTTGACAAATATAGCATCCATTCCTATTAAAAACACTAGGGAGCACAGGGATAAAGGGAGCTTTCCTTAAAATAATAAGCAGCATCTATTTAAAAACAACAAGAACCATTATTTGTAATGGAGAATTTGTAATTTGTAATGTAATGGACCCATTCCCAATAAGATCAGGAGTAAGATGAGAATACCCATTATCAACATTGTACTAAAAATGTTGCTTTTAGCAATAAGAAAAGAAAAAGAAATTTTAAAAATTAGAATAGATAATGAAGAAATAAAACTATCATTCTTTGCAGATGATATGATGTATTATATATTAGGACACAAAAATCTTAAAAGAATTCTAGAAAATCATCCAAAAATCTACTGGAAACAATTAACAGCTTTAGCAAAGTTGCAGGATATAAAATTAACCTACACAAATTATCAGCATTTCTATATGTTACTGACAAAGCCCATCAACAAGAGACAGAGAAATTCCATTTAAAATAACTTTAGACAAAATAAAATACTTTGGAGTCTACGTACCAAGACAAGTCCAAGAAATAAATGAACACAATTAGAAAACACTTCTCAAACAAATAAAGTCAATTTATATTGACTTTAATACAAAAATAAAGAAATAAAAGTTTCCAGAGCTAAACAATTGGGAAAATATCAATTGCTCATGGACAGGATGAGCTAATAAAATAAAAATGACAATTCTGTCTAAATTGATCTACTTTTTCAGTGCTATACCAATCAAAATGCCAAATATATTTATTTATTTATTTTATGGAACTAGAAAAAATATTAACAAAATTCATCTGCAAAAAACAAAAGGTCAAGAATATCAAGGAAATTAATGGGAAAAAAATACAAAGGATATTAGCTTAATAGTACCAAACCTAAAATTATATTATAAAGCAGCAGTCATCAAAACCATTTGATATTGGCTAAGAAATACAGTGGTGAATCAATGGAATAGATTAGATACATACAACACAGTAATTAAGACCTATCTATAGTAATCCAGTATTTGATAAAACCTCAAACTTTAGCTTCTGGAATAAGAACTCACTCTTTGACAAAAATTGCTGGGAAAACTGGAAAATAATGTCAGAAACTCAGCATAGACCTAATCTCACACACCATATCAAAATAAAGACAAAATAGGTACATGATTTGGACATAAAGATGATACCATAAACAAATTAGAAGAGTAAGGGATAATTTACCTATCAGTTCTTTGAAAAGAGAAATTTATGACCAAAGAAGAACTAGAAAATTAGCAAATAGCAAAATGGACAACTTTGGTTATATTAAATTAAAAAGATTTTGCACAAACAAAATCAGTAGAAACAAGATTAAAAGGGAAGTACAAAATTGGGAAAAAATTTTTGCAGTCTGATAAAGATCTCATTTCTAATATATATATATATATATATATATATATATATATATAAAGAACTGTGTAAAATTTATAAGAATTCATTCCCCAATTGATAAATGGTCAAAGGATACAAAGAGACAATTTTCAGATGACAAAATTAAAAGCCATCTATATTTATGTGAAAAAAAATGCTCTAAATCACTATTGATTAGAGAAATGCAAATTAAAACAACTCTGATATATCACCTCATACTTCTCAGATTGGTTAAGATGATAGGAAAAGATAATGATAAATGTTGTTAGTGGAGTTGTGAAATGATCCAACCATTCTGGAGAGCAAAATGGAATTGTGCCCAAAGATTTATAAAACTGGGCATACCCTTTGACCCAGCAGTATCATTACTGGGTCTGTATCCCTAAGAAATCATAAAAAAGGGGAAAAGGCCTACATGCAAAAATGTTTGTAGTAACTCATTTTGTCGTAGCAAAGAATTGGAAAATGAGTAGATGTTCATCCATTGGAGAATGGTTGAACAAGTCATGGTATATGAAGATAATGGAATATTATTATTCTATAAAAAATGATGAACAAGATTATTTTAGAAAGACCTGGAAAGATTTACATGAACTGATGCTGCGAGAAATAAGCAGAACACAGAATACATTGTATACAATAAAAGCAAGAATATGTGATGATCAACTATAAAAGACTTGGCTCTTCTCAGAGGTTCAGTGACCCGAAGCATTTTGGATAGAAAATGCCATCTGCATCCAGAAAAAGAACTAAGGAGACTGAATGTAAATCAACACATGCTCTGTTCACTTCTTTTTTTCTGTTTTGGTTTTTTTTTAATCTCTCCCATGCTTTTTCCCTTTTGCTTGGGTTTTTCTCCTCTTCTAACATGGTTCACAAAGTAATGTATATTAAAAATAAGTAAATTTGCTAGAAGGAAAAGTATTATGGTGAGAAAATTGCATTCAATCTCTACCCTCTCCCATTGTACTCCTCTCTTGGCTTTACTGCCTAGTAGAGTCATCAAGTCAGCAGCAAGCACTTACGATTAAGTGCCTCATGTGTCCCAAGAATTGTGGTTAGAACTGGAGATGGAAGAATAAGAGGAAGCAAGAAACAGTCCTAGATTTCAAATATCTCATAATCTACCAAGGAAGACAAGATGCAAATAACCATCTACAAACAAGACACATACAGAATAAATGGGAGAATATTTTGGAGGGAAGGCCCTAAGATAAAGGAAGTGAGAGAAAGGCTTCTTGCAGAAAGTGAGACTTTAGCTAAGACTTAATGGAAGTCAGGGAAGCCAAGAAGTAGAGATAAGGATTAGAAAGAGTTTCCAAATGTAGAAGATGACAGCCAGCTTGAAAATGCATGAAGTTGGGCAATGGAGTTTCCAGTTAAAAGGCCACTATCATTGGATGGAAGAGTATGTATAAGGGAGTAATATGTAAGAAAACTACAGACTCAAAAGACTACTGACCTTTGTCTCTCTTCACATCACAGTCTGGGAACTGAAAGAATGCATGTAATATATTTGCAAATCTTAAAGAGTATGTCCGTATATATGTCATATATATGCATGCCATATGTCACATATATATATACATATATATATACATACACATGTATCTACATATTTTCATCTGTATGTCTTTCTGTCTATTTATCTGAAAATATATTCTGAAGACATCAACCCAATATGCTACTATGATTATTTAAAAGGGTCAGCATCTATGAGACTATGTGCATAGGAAAATAAACAGTTAAATACTCATGAATAATGGCTGATCAAACCAATCAAAATGTTCCATCACAGATCAAGCACAATAGCCCATGTGAACATTGTGGGGGTGTGGGGGGGGGGAATTCTCTAAATTTGCACATCTCAACATTTCTTTTGAACTGCTGAAATTCTGCCTTGCTCATAGAGCACAGTGTTTTCTGGACAGGTTATGTTGGGCAGTCCTATGCCAGTGTCTCCCATCTTTCATAATCAATTCCAAGTGTCCTTGTATCACTTCTTCTGATCACCATGTCATATGGGAGTGTCCCCATAAAAAGTCTTTTAGGCAAAAATTTGGGTATCCCAACAATGGGGCTAGCCTATCAGAGACTCACATTGGAGTTTGAATGGTTAGCAGTTTAGCTCAAGATAGGACCCTCCGCTTTTAATATCTTATTCTGCTAAGTGATCTTCCGAATCTTCCTATTAAAATTCAAATGAAAGTGATTCAGCTTCCTGCAATGAAGTCAGGACAAAAGCTCTGTAGACCTTCAGTTTGTCAGGCAGTCTAATTCCTGTCCTCTCCCACACTTTCCTTCAGCGGTAAGTGAAATTTTCTACAATATTCACAGTTCCTCCATTTGCAATTCATGCAAAAGATATCACCCTAGTGTGATTCAAATGTGAGTTAAAACCTCATCCTTTTTGTGTGACCAAAGGAAAAATGTTTATTTACCTTTAACCTCTGGACCCAAGATTCTTCCTCTGGAAAATGGAAAAGATTAACTAAATGACCTTTACAAACTTTTATGATTTTGCGTTTTTGTTGTAATACTCTACCCCAATAATTAAGTTCACTTTGTTCCTTCCTCTTCAACTTATTTCTTATATCTTCAATTTATCTGAGATCAAAAGTTCTGAATTTTGTCACTATCACTGGATCCCTAACATTTAGATTCTTTACATTTATATTTGTCTCTTATTTACCTCTTTCAGCAAAGGCAAAATTTAGTTTACTGGAAATGATTGGATAATGAAAGAATAGATTATGTTATAATGTCTGGACAGAGAGAAGACTAGAACAGATGGGTCCAGTTCCAAGCTGAATGCTTTCTAAACCAGAGCAAAATGTAACTGAGAAATTTTTAACAAAATAAATTAAAATGCAATCAACATTTGTTGTTCAGTTGTGTCTAACTCATCATGACCCCATTTCAGATTTCCTTGGGAAAGATACTGGAATAGTTTGTCATGCCCTTCTCTCCAGTTCATTTTTACAGCTGAGGAAACTGAGGCAAACAAGTTTAAGTGTGCCCAGGGTCACTCAATTAGTAAGTGTCTGAGGCCAGATTTGAACTCAGGAAGATGAGTCCTCCTGACTTTAGGCCCAGTGGTCTCTGCACTATGGTACCAGCTAGCTGCCCTCAACAGCAACAAATCAACATACAGCACAGGTTTAGGTACAAACCTAAGGGTTAACATCTATTACTCCACTAGAATACTTTTTGAAAAGTGATGACAAATTTAAAAATATCAAAGCCCAGAATATCTCTGGAGCAAAAGGGTTAAATTCAAATAGAAACACATCACTCTGGCCCACACACTGACTTAGAAAAGCATAAATTAACATTGTCAAGATTGTATTTTTATTTATTTTGTTAAACATTTTCCCATCACATGTGAATCCTGGGGCTCTCCAAAGTTTTGTTGCCTGACTATGGGGCCTGCAGGCTGCAAGTTTGACATCTCTGCTCTGCAGGAAAGAGAAGTAGCAGGAAGAGCTGACTTTTCCTTTAGGACTTCCTGAAATACCAAGTTTTGTCTAATCTCACAAATTCAAACTCAGAATTGCTGCTTCCAGTTCTGAGATAGCTTCTTCCTTTTTGTACAAATTGCTTAGGACTTGACACTATCTCATACAATGGCATAGGTTGATTCAAGGAGATTTACAATTGCTGTTCACATTCAGATCTGATTGTTTGATTCAATCAAAAATTGTTCTTTCCTAATTAAGGAGTCACACCTAAATTGGTATGGTTTCAACTCCACCCTCACAGTACAATGGTCTCAATCTTAAAGGCACTTTTTGCTATACTTTGCTGAAAGGAAACTGAACATGAAATACAAAGATAAAAACAATAATTGAATTCATGAAAAAAAAAATTTACTATTTGCCAAGCACAGTGACTCTGAGGATATAGATACAAAAAAAGAGTACTTTCCCTCAGAACTTTGAGTCATATAATTCAGTAAATGTCTGAGGCTGGATTTGAACTTATTTTCTCCTTGACTCCAGGGCTAGTGTTCTATACGTTTCACCAACTAGCTGCCCATTTGATAAATTATAAGAATAGTGAGTGGAATCATGTTGTAAACAGATTGATAAGACACTTTCAAGTAGTAATAGTTGATTTGGTTATAGCAGCATAAAGGGGTTGAGAGGAGGGGCAAGCTACAGTGACTTGGTGACTTGTAGAGAGATGACCAGCAATGAGCTGAAATTTGGCTGCTGCCCAAACCTACACATATTTCATGGCTATAGAAACAACTGCCATTGTGGGGAAGGGCAATCTATCTAGGTGTGGAAGGGTTAAATTCTCCAGGGCTTGGTAGATTTAATTTCCAAAGGCAAGAATAGGTTCAAAGATAATATGATTTGTTATAATCTTCCTAAAAGTTGATGTGAGGGAAGAGGAAAGCAATTAATGAGAATGATATTTATAGATTAACTTAATTTATCAATTCCATCTTCTTTTTCTACAAATGATCCACAAGTGGGGAGTTTACAAGAGTAGTATGTGCACCTTACCATAGAGATTCCATTGACTTAGTTAGCAGACATCAGACACTGGGAAAAATCTATTGATAATAAAAACAATGTTTCATTTTTCTATGTTTTAAAGCTCACAAAGCACTTTTCTCATTATTGGAAATCATCCTATTTTATTCTTAGTGGGTAATGATGGCATGTGAATCTATAATTTCATTTCATAAGTGTAATGTTCTTCTCTAAAGTGTAATGTTCTCTGGGAGCAGGTTTCTTGGGGAGCTTCTGGGAGCAGCCTTCATTTCAGTTCAGTTTCAATAATCTCCTCAAATGCAGCCAGGAGTTAAAGTCCAGATCCATTATTTTCTCCTTCAAAATCTTGTCTCTTTTCCTGGGCCCAGTTAGCTTTCTTAGAGGCCTATCTCTCTCCTTGGTTCTGAGAGCTCTCTCTAAATGTCTCCAGCCAGCACAAAGGTGGAAGTTGGAATGAATCTTGACTCCTCCTCCCAGAGAGTGGGCTTGTGTGGGTTTCTGACTTGTGAATCTCTCTGAAGTCCAAGAGTGGGCTTGTCCTTTAGTGGGCTTGTGAACTCCTCCTTATATATGTTCTCTAAAAGTGTGAATGTGTGAACTAATGTGTGAACTCCTTTAAAGGTGTGAACTAAGTACATAAGCATTAGCACCTTGTTTCAAGTTCTGGCCCATAACATCTCCTGCTTTCTTTTGATTTAGAACATAAGGTGGTCATGACCTCCCTGACTTCTCAAGGAGGCGAGAACACCAAAGGAAATGGGAAATCAAATCAGATTAGTGGGTTTCTGAAGGGGCTCACTCTTAAAACAGGTATACAAAATCCATCAATATGGGAGGTATTACATATAATTACATAAATTACATAAGCACATAACGATATAACACAGGCTCATAGTGATGTAACAAATAACATGAATCAACATGAGAAA
Organism: Sminthopsis crassicaudata; assembly: GCF_048593235.1. Lineage (NCBI taxonomy): Eukaryota > Metazoa > Chordata > Mammalia > Dasyuromorphia > Dasyuridae > Sminthopsis > Sminthopsis crassicaudata. The sequence goes on along the minus strand of NC_133617.1, from coordinate 291,476,482 downwards.
TTATACATGTCCATAAGTTCTAGAAATAGTTCAAAAGGAATCTATTGTCCATTAGTTAATGTGCCAGGAATCCAATAATTCCTGCAAGTTTTGAAGTGCTGCAATAGTCTCATCTTGTGTTAGGGAATCCAATGATTCCTGATGGTTTTCAAGTCCTGCAACAGTCTTTATCAACAATTTTTCATCTCAAGGAATCCAATAATTCCTGCTGGTTTTCAAGTCCTGCAATAGTCTCATTATCAGCCATGCTCTTTCAGTGTCAGATGTTTCTTACGTCTTCTCCTTTGTTTTAAAGTTTTTCTCCTTTTCTGTCTTTCACCAGGTGTTCATTGTCACCCATCTATTTCCTTCTCTGTAAAAATACAAGCAAACCCTCTCTTTCAAACAGTTAACCTATCTAATTCCCTTCTATTTACCACTTTCTAAATCTCTTCTCATCATCTGGCAATTACATTGGAGTTGCTCCCACTGGACACAGCCCTTCTGTTAGGTTAAAAAGCCTGTATTTTCCCCAAGTGTAATCCCTTTCTGCCAAGTGATTGCTTTTTGGCTTATAGATCACATCAGAGTCCTGACCTTCTAAAGACTCTCTGGGTGTAAACTCAAGTGCCATCAGGCCCCACCTGTTTTTTGTATGATATCTTGGGGCTGGACCCTGTCTCTCATTTCCCTGGGTCAATATACATTCTGAGGCCCAGTGGAAGCCCTTGTGACATTTTGGACATAGTGTTTTAGGTCTTCTCTCAGCCTGTCCTCTCTATCTCTATATCTACACTGAGCTCTTAGATGTCCAACTTTTGCACACTGAAAGCAATGACAAGTTTCTCTAGAAGTCCCTTGCCAGGAGGGACTCTGTCTTTCCATATTCATCATAGTCTTGGTATAATAAGCATTTGTGCCTACTGTGTGGCACAGTGTCTTATGATCTACTAAAGGAGCATCTTTGTGTAGTCCCCATATAATTGTTCTGCAAACCTCATTGGCATTTTCCATAGCCAAATGTCTGGTCATTTCTGTAGCTGTATTTTCTCCAATGGTTTTTGTGACAGCTGTTTGCAGACTCCCACAAAATCTGCAAAGGGTTCATTGGGACCTTGCTCTATTTTTGTGAAGGATTCCCCTCGATCTTTTTGTCCAGGGAGGGTACCCCAAGCTTTTGCTGCAATTGCTATCTGCTCATAAGCTGTTGTGGGGTAATTAATTTGTTCTGAATTCTCTCCATACTGACCTTCACCTGCTAGTTGGTCTTAAGTGATTTGCACATTAACTCCTGTTTGCCTATTGCGTCTAGCGTGAATCCTACATAATTCATGATACTCCAAAAGCCACAACAAGTTTTGTCCAGATTCTAAATATGTCCTTGCTATGGATTTCCAATCACTGGGGGTTAGGATTTCATAAGCCAAATTATCTAGTAACATTTTAACATAAGATGATGTAGCCCCATAAAGAGTGCAACCTTTTTTCAAATCCTTAATTTTTTCCAGATCAAAAAGAGTGTATCTTCTCCTTTTTTTGACCTGAAGAGTCAAACTCTTCAATCACAGGGTATGCATTTATAAAATCAGATACATCCTGTCCTTCATTTTTTTGCTTTAACCAGTGCCTTTTGTAATCTTGTCATAGGCTGCTTCATAGGTGGTGCTGATTGTGTCACTGCCTCTCCCTCTCCTCCTCCTCCCTCCACCCATGAAGGGTTAATTGAGGGAGGTAAGTCAGGGGATAGGACATGCTCCTTCTTATCTGATTCTTCATTCTTTTCACCTAGTTTAATTGGCACATCCCCCTCCTGCTCTTTCTTCTTTTTCCTTATTCTATAACTTATATAATTTCCTAAAGCCAGTTGTATTCAATTGTATGTATTAAGTGTATCTTTGGAAATTGAGTCAGGTACATTTTTATTGTAGAATTGACAAAGTTGCTCTCCTACTAATTTCCACTCCTCTAGATCCAATTCTTTTTCCATAGAGAATCAAGGAGATATGCACTGTACAGTTTCTAAAAGTTGAGTAATCTGCTCCCAAATTATAATCAAACCTTGGCTTTTCATAACACTGACAATGATCTCTACACATTTTCCTTGAACAGAAACAGAAGGCTGTTTTCAGAACATCTGTCTCATGTTAGCTGAAATTCTACTTTAGATCTTTAACAAAGTTTCCTTGTTGAACTCATCCTAATTTCTGGGTCATAGATGAAGGTTCTTTGCCCCACGTTAGGTGCCAAAATGTAATGTTCTCTGCTCTAAATTTATAATCTTCTCTGGGAGCAGGTTTCTTGGGGAGCTTCTGGGAGCAGCCTTCGTTTCAGTTCAGTTTCAATAATCTCCTCAAATGTAGCCAGGAGTTAAAGTCCAGATCCGTTATTTTCTCCTTCAAAGACTTATCTCTTTTCCTGGGCCCAGTTAGCTTTCTTTCTTTCTTTCTTAATTTCTTTTTTTTTTTTTAAGTTTTTCAAAATTGTCTTTTTTTTTTTAAATTAATTTTATAATTATAACTTTTTTTTGACAATATATATGCATAGGTATTTTTTTTTCAATATTATCCCTTGTACTCCCTTCTGTTCTGAATTCTCCTCTCCTTCCCTCCACCCCCTCCCCTAGATAGCAGGCATTCCCATACATATTACATATGTTATAGTATATCCTAGATACAATATGTGTGTTCAGAACCGAATTGTTTGTTGTTCTTGTTGCAAAGAAAGAATTGGATTCAGAATGTAAAAATAGCCTGGGAAGAAAAACAAAAATGCAAACAGTTTACACTCATTTCCTAGTGTTCCTTCTCTGGGTATAGCTGATTCTGTCCACCGGTTAGCTTTCTTAGAGGCCTATCTCTCTCCTTGGTTCTGAGAGCTCTCTCCAAATGTCTCCAGCCAGCACAAAGGTGGAAGTTGGAATGAATCTAACTCCACCTTTGAGAGTGGGCTTGTGGGCTGGATTTGTGGACTTGATCCCAGGTGTTCTTGACTATAACTCAATGGCTTATTCCATGACTTTTATTATTCCCATTTTATAGGTACACTTTAAGATGCAAAAAAGGGCAATTTTCCCACAATTACAGCTAATTAACTGACAAAGCTAGAGACCAAATTCAATTAGTCTGATTCTTTGTCCCCAGTTCCTTCTTTCTTGAGAAAAAGAAAAGGGGGGAAGGGGTGAGGGGAGAAAGAAAAGAAGGAAGGAAGGAGGAAGGGAAGGAAGGGAGGAAAAAAGAAAGAAAGAGTAAATAAAAGAGGGAAGGACAAAGACAGAGAAACAAAGAGAAATTTATTGTAGTATGGTGGATAAATAAAGTGATATGACAAAAGGCCAAGGTCCCATATCTGTCAAATACTTGATCTGGGCATGTGTTAAATGACTTTTAGTCTCAGTTTACTCATTTGTAAGATGGGATAATAATACTTACAATACCTCACAGGGTTGTTGTAAAGATGAAGGGAAGCATCTATAAATGCTTTAAAAGACTCTGAAGTCAAATTGCCCCAAAAGCCGACTGAAACTTTCATTTTGTTTTATTTATTTATTTATTTATTTGGTTAAAAGGAGTAAAAAGGCAAAGATCTCTGTGAAACTATTTCCATTATTTTTTTACAAAATAACAGTAATCCATCTCTCTCTTTCTTTCATACACATGCGCGCACGCACACACACACACACACATCCCATAACTTGTTCAACAATACTACCTAATCTATTTCTTTAGTGCTATACTTAACACCATACAGAAAGATAAGATCAAAATGGGTTCATGATTTAGACATAAAGAATGATATTGTAAATAAATTAGAAGAATATAGGGTTGTTTAGTTCTCAGACTTGTGGAGGAGGAAGGGCTTTATGATAAAAGAAGAACCAGAGATCATTATTAATCAGAAAATAGAAAATTTTGATTATATCAAGTTAAAAAGCTTTTGTACAAACAAAACTAATGCAGACAAGATTAGAAGGGAAGCAATAAACTGGGAAAACATTTTTATAGTTAAAGGTTCTGATAAAGGCCTCATTTCCAAAATATATAGAAAATTGACTCTAATTTATAAGAAATCAAGCCATTCTCCAAATGATAAATGATCAAAGGATATGAACAGACAATTCTCAGATGATGAAATTGAAACTATTTCTACTAATATGAAAAGTTATTCCAAATCATTATTGATCAGAAAAATGCAAATTAAGACAACTCTGATATACCACTATATACCTGTCAGATTGGCTAAGATGACAGGAAAAGATAATGACTAATATTGGAGGGGATGTGGGAAAATTGGGACACTGATGTGTTAGGATTACTAAGTGAGAACTGAGGTTGTCTGGACAGTGACAAGGTGAGAATTCAGGTTTTCTGGACAATTACAAGGTGAGAACTCAGGTTGACTTGATAGAGGGGGCAAGCTCATTGGCTGGGGTGGTTCTTCCCAGAAGCCCTTGCATTATCCCACGCCCATTCTCTGGGAGAATAAAAGAGAGGACTCTCAGAGATAGAAGAAGACTCTGAATTGCATCAGGCTTGACGGGGCTCTCTGCAGGAAGGGAAGTCACTTCTTTGGACAAGAGTTAACAGCAACTGCCTGGAGACAACGGTTCGTTACAGGAAGAAGAATCTGTCTGAGAGATTTGAGTAGACACAGCAGATCTCTTCCCAGAGAGCGATCCAGCAGCTTCTAGAGACAACAGCTCACTACAATGATGCATTGTTGGTGGAATTGTGAAATGATCCAACCATTCTGGAGAGCAATTTGGAACCATACTCAAAAAGCTGTCAAACTGTGCATACCTTTGATCCAGCAATGTTACTACTGGGCTTATATCCCAAAGAAATATTAAAGAAGGGAAAGGGTCCCACATGTGCAAAAATGTTTGTGGCAGCCCTTTTTGTAATGGCTAGAAACTGGAAAATGAATGGAGTTGGAGAATGGCTGGGTAAATTGTGGTATATGAATGTTATGCAGTATTATTTCTGCAAGAAATGACCAGCAGGATGAATACAGAGAGGCTTGGAGAGACTTACATGAACTGATGCTAAATGAAATGAGCAGAACCAGGAGATCATTGTACACTTCAACAACAATACTATATGAGGATCAATTCTGATGGAAGTGGCTATCTTTGGCAAAGAGAGGATCCAAAACAGTTCCAACTGATCAATGATGAACAGAACCAGCTACATCCAGGGAAAGAACACTGGGAAATGAGTGTGGACCACAACATAGCATTTGTACTCTTTCTGTTGTTATTTGGTTACATTTTTGTTTTTCTTCCCAGGTTATTTTTACCTTCTTCCTAAATCCAATTTTTCTTGTGCAACAAGATAACTGATTAAATATGTATACATATGTTGTATTTAAAATATACTTTAAAAAGGCTCTGAAATTATGCATAAATGCATAAAATATATCCCACATGAAATGTTGCATTACTTAATGAACAATTTTTCCTGTGTTTCTGAATTATTAGAACCAAATCATGGAGTATTGTGAGGGGTGAAGTTTTAGATTATGGATCTTTTTATTGGTTTCCATTAGGCTGGACTTTAGCGACCATGTCAAAACTGCTCATATCTGATTCTGTTTGGTGAATACCAGTTTCACTTGGTCCTAATCAGTTTAATTCAGTTTAATCCAGTCCAAACTGGTTTAATCTAATTCAGATCCAGGGCAAACTGGTTAAACCCTTCTGAAAATGATTTTATATACTGAAAGAAATGCTAAATTTCAGTTAGATGCTAGTGAAAATAAAGATATAATTTTTCCCCTGTCTAAATTCATGGACTTCCTTAGGTCTATCCATATATCCCTTTGTTGATTCATAGACCCCAAATTAAGCACCATTGTTTTAGACCTTGCCTCTTTTAGGAATCTGAGAAAATCCAGAGGGTTAGTAGGGACTTAATTCACTTAATTTCCACAATAATTGGAGAAAACTTTGTCAAATTTATGACCTACTCTATCCCTGAAGTTCAATGTTAGGTTTACTTTTTCTTTCTTTTTTTTTTTTAATTGAAGAGAATGTTAGGAAAACTACAGGCCCAATATATAAATTATACCATAACTGCTTCCTCACATTTACTAACATTATCTCCTTCAGGTCTTTAGTTTTCCTTAACAAAAAACTAAAAACAAAAATCAAAACACTTAAAAACACCAGGTGGTTCAATGAGCTTGCTAATGCATTGCTTCCCTTTGTCACAGAATTCACATCTAGTCATTTGAGGTCAGGTTTCTTTTTTTTCCTACCACGTTCTTTGCAAGTACCCAACTCTTGATTTTCTAAATATTCTTTGTCTTTCATGACACTTAATCTTTTGATGGATGAGTAAACGTCATCAGTGTGAGTGTTTCCTTCATTTTCTTAAACTGGAAGGATCAAAATGCCTGCATGCTGTGGAGGTGGAAATAGCAAGCTGTCTTTCTTCTTACCGGGATGGGGAGAAATATACACTTCAGCATTGCATAATCCTGACGAGTATGTTCATTTGTTGCTATCGATGCTAAAAATTCTGGAGAAAATCTGATTCCCTCCCTGAGGAATTTAGGTTTCGAATTTGGGGTCCAGAGATCCTGGATTTCTTTTCCTAGAGAGTGGCCAGAAAGGGTTTAGAGGTGCCAAGCAGATCGGTGGACAATAAAACAATGGCAAGCCTGTCTTCCAGCTCCCGACTGTGCGTGGGGAGGAAGTATTGGGAGCACAAGGGAGATCCCATCCTTAGATAAACAAGGTAATTTTACACGAAGCAACGGCCTATTGAGAACTTGTTTTATGATCACGCTAGGCTTGATAAGGTCAAGGTAATTTACAGAATTAACCACATCCAAAAAAAAAAAAAAAAAAGTTCAGCAAAACTATTTCCCCCTCAAACCCAAAGTTTTCTAGAATGCTGAGAATTCCGATATTAAACCGAAAAAAATGCAGATAGGTTTTGTTCCTCTTTTATCTACCTCCTCCCTCCGCTTTCTGCCCTAGGGCCAAAGGGATGCCCAGCCTGCCAGTTTGGGAGTCTCTAACTGGAAAGGAGAGTCCCCGGGTCAAACTTTCCCCCTACCCCCACCCCGGGGCCAGGTGAAAGCTTAATTAGCTCAACCAGTTCTCGACAAGTTATTAGCACCTTGTTAAGTCGAATAGCTCTCTTTTCTGGAGGAAATGAAATTTCTTTGTGATGTTTTAAAAGTAAGAAACTACTTGCTTTCTTATGTTATCGGTAATTGACTGTAAGTTACTCGAGGGCAATTTTCCTCCACACCCCACCTCGCTGACCTCCCAAGAAGAAACCTTGCAAATTATTGGGGGTGGGGTGTCAGCTAGGGGGAAATAAAGAAATCCTTGCTTATGGAAACGCCCTTCCGGAATTCCGATCACTCTTTTACTATCTTTGGACTCTAAGAGATTAAATCACTTAGCCGGGGTCTTCGGGCTGTGCTGGATAGGTTTAACTCAAACTTCCCTTTTTCGTACACATTTTAGGTAGAGTGGTGTAGTCTCTTTTTAAATGTTTTACATGTGAATTTCAACAAACATTGCACTATACAAAAAAGAACAAAAGACTTGCATAAGGCTCAGTGGAATTTTATTTACATACATATATATGTAATATAAGACTCTTGCAAACTTTAAAGTGCTAATTAAATGCTAAGTATTATTATGTGAAATTTTGTTATGTACAATTTGAGTTCTATATATGTGTATATTAATACATTTATAAATATCCAGCATGTCCCAAAAAGCTTAATGTAACTTTAAGCTATGAAAATTTCATATATGTGTGTGTGTGTGTGTGTATTCAGTTTAACAAAGTGGTAACACAACTTATATTTGTTTCTCCTGCAAATTTTTTCATGCTATCTTTTTACCTGTAAAATGTTTCTCAAAGTTTTGGAGTCTGGAAATTTTCAGACTCCTTACTTTTTCCATTCCCCCCCCCCTTCCTCTTTTTCTCCTCCCCCTCTTCCTCCACAGATACCAGAGATCCCTAACTATTCAGAATTTTAATAGCACATTTGTAAAGAGTGGGTGGTGGTTAAGTTTTGAGATCTCTAATCCAGTTAAGTTAGAAAGGGAGGAAAGGGGTTGAGTTTTTGGAGAGGACTTTTTGGAATTTTAAAAGCAATTAAATGATTATTGAATTTCAATCTATAAAATGTCTATTTTAAATCACTATTGCTTAAAATACTTTGTTGTGGCTTCATAAACTTTTTCTTTTTAACTTATCTTCATTGAAGGATGTAATCTGGATTTCAGAGAATTAATTCTGTGCTGGTAGCAAAGTACATCCTGAGGTGGCTTTTAAAACTCAGCAGATTGTTTTCTTTTTATTATTATTTTTTAAGTGTTTGGGGGTTGCTTTTGATCAGTCTTACTTTTTTGCCTAGCGTATATAAGTTCGGCTAATTGTTTATTGTTGAATATCTCTTCATTACGAGACTTCTGGAAAATGCATCAAATTCAATAATAAATTATTTCTTCATAATCCACTTGAAATGATTCCTGCTAGAATATAAGAAAATGTAAAGTTTACAGTGATTCACATGTCAGTTTCTAAAGTATCCTTTTCTGAGGTTAATGTTATCTTCTCTCTGTGTCATCTATCTTACTTCTCCCCCCTTAACTCTATGAGAATCTCCAAAAATTCAGCCTAGTTCTCTGCTTGTCTGTCTCTATCTCCCTTTGTCTCTCTGTGTTTCTCTGTCTCTCCAGCTACAGCATAATAGATCATTAGGATCATTTCCTATTTGTCATAAAGCCCAATTCTGGACATGTCAGAAACTGAATATATTTATCCAATTTAGCATTTAACAATTATACTACTTGATTCCTAAATTTGCAGCCTTGTCAGATCATCTTTGACTCCTCCCTCTTATCCTACTTAATTAATTACTGAAAATTCTTCCAAAGATGTCTCTTGAATTTCAACCCTCTTCCCCTTTTCACAGACATCATTTTGGTCTAAGACTTTACTATCCCTTGTAACAATCTCTCAGAAAGCCTCGTACTTGGTTTTCTCAACTCCATTCTGTCCTGTCTCCGATAATCATTCTCCTATACAGTTTTCTATCATATTCCAAGCTAATATCTTGTTTGGGAGACTAAAACTAAAGTTTTTGATCAGACTTAGTGCCCTCAACTCTTCCTCCAATTCTGCATCCAGGCAGCTAGCTGTCACAGTGCATATGAATGATGGACTTTTGTGTCAGGAAGACCTGACCTAAATCCAGCTTCAGACCCTCTCATTAGCTGTGTGCAACCCTGAGCAAGTGATTTTACTTAAGTCTGATTCAGTTTCCTCATCTACATGAGATATAACAACAGCACCTATCTCATAGTATTTAAATGCTATAGAAATACTATTAATAATAATAATAACTATGTTGGCCATATTTCTGCACCAAAGACTTAAAGACTTTTTTTCCTGAGGCAATTGGGGTTTACATTTGCCCAGGGTCACACAGCTAGAAAGTATTAAATGTCTGATGTCAGATTTGATCCTCCTGAGTTCAGGGCTAGTGCTCTATTTAGTGTACCATCTAGCTGCCCTTTGCACCAAAGACTTCTAAGTCAGTCTCATCTTGTTGCTACAAGTGGAAAAAGAGTAGTATGGGTCATTGCCTTTGTGATGACATTCTCTACCCCTACTCCAGCCAAAGGTACTACAGACCTATCAAATACAGATCAATGAATCCTTGTGAGAACTTGTGAGTATTTCTTTGGCTTGTGATTTTTTTTCATCCATTGTAGCGCTCTCTCTCTCTCTCTCTCTCTCTCTCTCTCTCTCTCTCTCTCTCTCTCTCTCTCTCTCTCTCTCTCTCTCTCTCTCTCTCTCTCTCTCTCTCTCTCTCTTTTTTTTTTTTTGGTACTACCTATTAACTCTCTGTCCATCCCAGCTCAGGGGATTGTACACAAATAAGGATACAGAAGCATTCAGAATACAGAATATTCAGGATACAGAAATTCAGAATAATATTTTACATGCATAAAATACACAGGATCTCAAAGGAAATTAGTACATCATGTGTGGTACGGAAATGGTGAGGGGTCACCATTTAATAAAAAAAAAGCTGGAGAGAGCTCTAGAGAAAAGCAAAGTTTATTGTACATTCTCGCGAGAAGGGCGTCCCACTCTTCGAGTAGACTATCGAAGAGAGGAAGCGCCTCCTGTGGGCAGGACAGCACCTTTAATCCCTAACGCAAAACGCCCCCTCCCACCACTGACCCTCATCCTCATTGGCTGAGAGTCTTACATTCTAAACGCGAGATCTACCCATGAAATTGAACTTGACCAATAAGTACATAGTTGCCCATATTTGGATGAAATAGGGAGATGTCATAGGAGGGCAAGGCAATGCCCTTCAGAGTCCTTCAGGCCTACTCGAACTCTGAAGTAGATGAAGCCTTACTCGATTTTCACAACTGTCTTGAAAGATCTCACCTCATCTCATTCAGTCCCTCCTCTTATTTTGTACACTGAGATCTCTTCAAATTTTTGTAACATAATTTCACATTCCCTATGAATTCCTCACTTCCTTCTGGTTTCTGTTGGCCTTGGGCCACCGGCTCCACCCTTACCCTTTTAACAGCATCTATTTAACAGACCCTTCAGCTTTCTCTTCCAACCTGATCATTCCAGATGATGAGTTTTGGACAATTCTGGTTATTAATCTGATCAAACAAGGGATGTAGATAGGGAGTAATATAACACCACTAAAAGCTAGAAGGCCAAACCAAAGGAGCTGCTTCCACCAGCTTCCCAAACCAGGACCATCAAGAAGTATTGAACAGTGAGGTCCAAGTCTGTACAGGAACATGAGCAAGTTTCCTAATGTTCTTAGTGATTTCTTTCACTAGATTACCATTGTTATCAATCTTTATACAACATGTGGATAAATTTAGTTTAGCACAAACTCCCCCTTCCTCAGCCAACAAATAATCCAGCACAAGTCTATGTTGTAAAATAGCCTCTCTGGGTTGAGTAGCTTCATCAGCCAAAAGATGTAGTGCCTCAGCTGTCTGATTGGTGATAATCTCTACAACTGCCTGAAGCCTAATTATCCTGTTCAACATGTATATTGGAGTTCTATATCCCCAACTTCCATCTTGAGCCCAGGTCGCTGGCCCATACTCTTTGACTATTCTTTCTGGAGGCCAGGCCTCACCCCAACCATTTGCATCTCCAGTCCAAGTGATGGAGGTATCTAAACTCCGTTTCTCCCTTCCCAAATTATCATACAACTGAATCCCTAAATATTGGTTTGCCTGTTCGGGAAGAAAGAAAACTTTTGGCCTTATTAGTCCAATATAACAATTCCCTGTCCAATTGAGAGGCAGATGAGTATAGGCAGTTAAACCACAGATCCAATAATGACCCTTTAGAGCAGGTTGTTCCCTTGGAAATATGTCTGAGCTATTCCTTGTAAAAGGGTAATATTGTTGGTCTCTCGTCCCTAGGGGGCTTCCCCCACAAAGGGGTCATACTGGCATTTCCATAAACCTTGCTCTTTTCTCCAACTACAATTGGCAACTGGCCACTGGCCTGTTAGATTAGAGGTACTCCAAAATGTGGAAAACAGAGTCCCATGTTGCCCGGGTGTCCCTGGGGTGACATTATACCAACCCCATTGGTAACTGTACCCAATGTATATGTTCCTTTTCCTCTTATTCTCTTTTATACATCTCAATACATCCCATTCTACTTCACTACACTCAGCAGTAGTGACTTGTTGATAGCAATATCCCTGCTCTCCTATTTCTGGGAGAACATCCAAGGTACAGTCTTTCTAGTCCTTCCCACACTTCAATTGAGGATTCCTCCCCGTATCCCGCCAATATTTAGACATTTTTGTACAGTCAATTGTCTTTGGCCTCAGGTCTGTTCTCGAATAGGTCCACTCACAAACACTATTTCCCAGCTTCAAACCTCGTCCTGTCTGATTTAAGCAGTATTTCCCTTTCCTATCTTTGGTCAATGACCACTGATGTTTCTCTTCTAAATTCCAGAAACTGGTCCCATTATGAATTTGGGATCTGTTGCTAAGGATCCAGGCTGGGCTTAGGGGGACAGGTACCCATGGCCATTGGTTCAATTGTTGGGATCCACCACAGATCCAACAATTTGATAAGTTAAATGTCCTCCCTATATTCTGCATGAGCAGGAGAAATTGGTTCTCATCTCTAGAAGGTAAAGGTCTAGTTTCTATGGCTATCATAAGGAAATAGATAAACCCAACGCTAAGGGGGAGCTTCATAATGTTCAACTATTATAACACCATGAAGTTAAGGTGAACTTCCCAAAGGAAAATATGTCAAATCACAAACAGGCAAAGAGACCCAAAGTAAGAAAAGAGAAGTCATACAGTTACAATGCACTGGATTCAGAATCAGTGTTCCCATTCAGTGGAGGTCCCCTCCTCTTATGTAATTGGAGGTCTTCCCTGTCTTCAACTGTCCACTCTGATAAAGGTGGCGCCACAGGTCCTTTTGTCCTGGTGTGGTGTGTCCAGCCTTGTTCCTGGGTGCGAATCGCAGTATCTGAAGTCAGTATCACTTGGTAGGGTCCGTCCCAGCACGGAGTCAGCTTCTCGTCCTTCCAGGAACGGATCAGCACCCAATCACCAACCTGAATTCTATGAACAGGGAAACCTAGAGGAGGAGTCTGGGCTATTAGCCCTTTTTGTTGAAGTCCTTGCAAATGTTCCAGCAATGATTTAACATATCTCTTAACAAACAAATCCTTAGTTTCTAAAATAGGGTCCCAGTCTCCCTTAGGATAAGCCTGGAAAGCATGACCATACAATAATTCATAAGGTGAAAGCCCAATATCTCTACGTGGCTTGGTCCTGATTCTAACCAGAGCGAGAGGAAGTCATTTTGTCCAAGGTAGTTGGGTCTCTAAAGAAAACTTAGTCAACTGCCGTTTTATTTCTTGGTTCATCCTTTCTACGTTCCCAGAAGAGGGAGGATGCCAAGGGGTATGGAGATCCCAAGTGATTTCTAAGGCCCTAATCAGATTCTGCAATACCTGGGCAGAAAAATGTGTTCCCTGACCCGAGTCTATCCTCTCCACCATTCCGTACCTAGGAATAATTTGTTCTAATAAGACCTTACTTACTGTCGAGGCAGTTGCTCGGCCTGACGGGAATGCCTCCACCCATGAGGTCAGATGGTCCACTATGACCAGCAAGAACTCGACCCACTGGTGGCAGCTCAGTAAAGTCCACCTGGATGCTTTGGAATGATCTGATTCCAGGAGGTGGTCCCCCTTTTGGAAGCTGGCGTTGGGCAGCCCTGTTAGTCCTTCGACAAACAAGACAACCGTCCACCAGTTGTGGAGCCATAGTATATAGGCCGGGGGAAACATACCTTGTCAGTATAGCATCACACAGGTTTTGGACATCCCAATGACTGCCCTGGTGCAGTTGCTGAAGGACTTGCCTCAGACTTGCTTTGGTCAGTACCTCTCTGCCGTCAGGTAAGAGCCATCGTCCTTCCGAGTTCTCAACTGCTCCGAGAGTTGAGGCTTTCTCTTTTTCCTCCTGAGTAAAACTAGGAGAGGGTAGACTAGGGGGAAGTACAGGTATCAAAGCCATTATATGAGAAATATCCTGGTCTCCGGCTCCCTTGGCCTCCCGGTCTGCTAATCTATTTCCCCTTACCTCAAAAGAATTTCCCATCTGATGTCTCTTTACATGTATTACTGCTATGTTCCTAGGAGTCAGAATATTTTCTAGTATCTCTCTGACTAGTGTATGATGAACCAGTTCTTTACCTTTACTGTTTACATATCCTCTTTCCTCCCAAATCCTCCCAAATACATGCACCACACCCCAGGCATATTTAGAATCAGTATATATATTCCCATCTTGGTCACGCAATAATTTTAACACTTGATTTAAAGCATACAATTCACAGCAATTCACAAGTTTGAGCCAACTAATGGGCAGGTAGACTGCCCTTGGTAACAGTGGAAGTTCTAACAAACCCATTTCTTTTCCCATTTACCATCCTAGAAGAACCATACATAAATTCTAAACAAATATTTATCATAACCTTGTGTTGATAACAATAAGGAATTTGTCCCAATGAGTTTATATCCAAGTAGATCTTTCATAAGTGAACATTATTCATACAAATCAGTTTGTTTTTAAAAACATCCAATGCAAATACAATCATATACAGAATGTCTAATGACACAAGAGAATTCAAGAAGTTTTGATAATAGATTCCCATTAACTTGTAATGGGAGAGACATTCTGCTATTCTGAAACATAAGGTCTTATCAAGTATTCTGATAGAGGCAGGGGTTTTTTTTTGCAGAACTAAGAGGCAGGGAAACTGAGGCAGGACTGAGTCAGGACAATAATTCAAAGTTAAAACATAAGCTAGCCAATCATAGTCTAGCAAATTTTCAGCTAGAGTCCCCTGTAAAGGCCTTTTGTCTCTGCAGCCTTCTCCAAACCCCGCATCTGCTAAAATCAGGTGTGTCTAGCTAGTGGACAGGTAAAGAGCTTTTTCAACTTTTTGCAGCCTCTCCCTTATCTGTAGAGACAAGAGAGCAAGACAAAAGGAGACCTTTTGTCAATCGCAGCAATTCTTAAAAGAATTGTGCCGAGCATAGAGCTCTAACAACGATCCAGGCCAGAAGCAGCCTGGATGTCCGGTGCAAAAAAGAAAAAAAAAAAATCTTTTACCTTTTCCAGAGTTCCATTCAGTACCCAAATTATGTCTATTTTTCGAGGTCCTTCATCAGGGAACCAAAATGATGAGGTAAGCAAAGAGTAAGTAGTTTCCAATTAGGCCTGAACTGAAATAAGACATCAGTTTTTCCCAATTTTCTGACCAGTTGAAATCTCAGTTTCCCTCCCCCCCTGTTTACAGAAATTATCAGATTATACACAACAGACTAGTAAATTTCCCAAAATAGCAATAGTCATACAGTTTTATACAGCAATAGTTCTGTTCTCCAGGGGACAAAAAGGAAGCAGGATTAAAATTATGATCTTGGATTATGGAGCATTCTTTTCTAATAGTATTGCCTCATGTTTCAACACTATGGAATCTGTGAGCCATCTCCCAGCCCTCTAGATTTAATATTGTTCTAACTTGAATACCCCTTCATTTCATCTTCTCTGCATATTTAATAGGGGATTGAGTGTCAAAAGTTCTTTCCCCACCATGATCATGCGACATGAAAAACGCATCTGAATATAGATCTATATTCAGGAACTTGGGATTGGGGTTCCAGAGATTGCCAGCTTCGTCTCAAAAAGAAAGGCAAAGTGGGAGCGGTCCTAGCACTGTTTAATTCACTGACCACAAACATAAGAGGAAAAACCAGGGGCATGATTTAAGGCAGTTTTACTTCAGGTAGCTGTCCTAATTTTAACCATCCCACCTCCAGATGGTGGAGTCTAACGACCTCTGCAAACAGTTGTACCTGAATTCAAAACTCCAAGTAAATATTAGCTTCAGTCCCAAAGGATTTTATCTAAATGTAGGCTGTTCCTTTAAACAGTAGAAATAATTAATATCTAAATCAGCAAGGAGGTGCAGTTATTAAAAACAAACTAACAAACAAAAAAAAAACCCCCACTATACTTAATGGGAGGAGGGACCTCTCCACGTGGTCACCCTTCCCCCACACCACCATGCTTCCCGACCCAATATATCATAGCTCCATTTAAACTATTACTTTTACAAATCAATCTTTCCTGTCCCGCCTTTAAGTAAATATATATGTATATATTTTTAAACTTTACACTTCAATGTTTGCACGTAACTGACCCAAATTTCATAAAACTTAATACATGCCCAACAGAGCTGACAAATACTTAAGGCATAGCTCAGTTACAAATTACCCAATTACCTCTAGCAAACATACCATCAAAGTAGGGAGATACAACCACAACCTCCCCTAAGTAAGCTACCAGCATTGTTTTAAAAACCTATGTTTTAACTTAAAACCCCAATCACAGCTTTAATTCCCAATAATATAAAACTACTTTGCTATCAGATTTAAAACAATGACCTTCACTAAATAGCGGTTTCTTTCCCCCCGGCCCACGTGGCCCTGCTGCAGTCAGGACACGTGGGAGGAAGAGGAAGGAAGCCACCATCTTCACTGGCTCAATCCCACAAACTTCCCCATGTACAGGGTTTCTGATCCCAAATGGAATCTACTAACAGCTATTTCTGGTCAGCTGAAACGACCCCTGCTTCAAAAGACCTAGTTCTCCTCCCCGCCCGAAGGCCCCTGGAAGGGCTAATGGAATTAAATCCTCTCAGGTCCTTCCTTTCAGGTACCATTTAATCCTTTTGGTACCACCAGTCTGCAACAAAACAACATTACCTTATCATCTTTTTCTTGCTTTTTATTTTTCCTCATATTTTGGCAGTTTGTTCCAATTACTTAATTTATCTCCCAAGGGAATATCTACCGGTATTTTCTGATATTTTTCTCATTTCTCTCCGCGAGGGCTGGCTGGGACTAGGCCACACCCATTGAATTTGGAAGGAGTTTAACAGACTCCTAAACGCCCAAACACGCTAACTGTCACCAGTTAACCCAGTCACCCAGGAAGGCCTAGCTCTCTTCCTGTCTACCGTCTACAGCCCCCTCCAGAATCTATAACTAGACTCAAGGGGCTTCACAGGACGCTTACCTCCACTGGGTTGCTGCGCAGCAAATTTCTTGACTGATCTGTCCTCCACCAACCGGTTGGGATTTTCACCGCGGAGTTTCCGTTGCTTTTCTCTGAGTTTCTCCACTTCGGGTCCACTCTACGTCAGGGAGCAAGGAGAAGCCCCTGGAAGCTGGCGGGCTGCCTAAATCAAGGCAGGGCGCCATCCCACTAGCACCCAGGAGTTCACTTACTCACCGAGTAAAGGATCCGGACTAGCCCCCAAACTGTGTGGTACGGAAATGGTGAGGGGTCACCATTTAATAAAAAAAAAGCTGGAGAGAGCTCTAGAGAAAAGCAAAGTTTATTGTACATTCTCGCGAGAAGGGCGTCCCACTCTTCGAGTAGACTATCGAAGAGAGGAAGCGCCTCCTGTGGGCAGGACAGCACCTTTAATCCCTAACGCAAAACGCCCCCTCCCACCACTGACCCTCATCCTCATTGGCTGAGAGTCTTACATTCTAAACGCGAGATCTACCCATGAAATTGAACTTGACCAATAAGTACATAGTTGCCCATATTTGGATGAAATAGGGAGATGTCATAGGAGGGCAAGGCAATGCCCTTCAGAGTCCTTCAGGCCTACTCGAACTCTGAAGTAGATGAAGCCTTACTCGATTTTCACAACTGTCTTGAAAGATCTCACCTCATCTCATTCAATCACAATACACTTAACAAAAAACAACAAAAAAAATTTTATTAAAAAAAATAAAACCCACAGACCCCAGGTTAAGCATTTTCTCAACAGAAAAGTAAACTTTTTCCAATTTGTATTCTGTATGCTCCCCTCCACCCACCATACTGGGACAGAGTAGACATTTAATAAATGCTTGTTAAATCTTTTGTAAGGTTATTTCATACTTAAAAAATCTGGGGGAGAGCAAGCAGGAACCTTTTTCAAATTATATAGGAATCTCTTTAGGAGGAAATGGTGCAACAATTACAAAGCAGAAGACTGTAGAATTTGTTTACTGTTGGGACCCCTAGGCTATCTTTATGCACAAATGGAAATCATATCTATGTCTGTGCCTTAGAGGGATCTTGGATAAGGATCATTTTAATCTTTTCTTGCTTAAGAAGCCCAAAGGTTGGGCAGCTAGGTGGCGAAGTGGATAGAGTACCAACCGTGAAGTCTGGAGGACCAGAGGTCAAATATGAACACTTAACACTTCCTACTTGTATGACCCTGGGTAAGTCACTTAACCCCAAAATGCCTCAGCCAAAAAAAAAAAAAAAAAAGGAAGAAAAGGTTCCTTGTGAGGCTTACATTGTTATTTTTTCCTCCCCAGCTCCCAATGCTCTCCCTACCTTTTTCTCATCCATCACTTCTTTCACAACTACCTTAAGACTCATTTCCTCTTGGATACCCTTTTGCCTAACCTCTTATTCATTCCTCTCCTGCAGAGACATACAAATGGGAATTTCCCATAAAGACAAAATTGAAAACCATCTGTGTCCCATGGAACTTATATTCTACTGGGGCAGAGTAGGAATGGGAGGAAACAAGATAGATAGATGCTAATTATATTCAATGAAGTAGGAAACAGTTATTTTCCCCATTTAATAGATGAGGAAATTGACTGACCCAAGTTTATATAGCTAATAGGTGTCTGAGGTCACATTTGAACTTAGAATTTCCTGACTTCAGGCCCAATAACTTCACCACCCTGCTGACTCCTTAAAGAAGGGAATTTAGACATCAAATTTACAGGTGAAAAACTTAGGGGAAGGAAATAGTGACTTATTCAAAAACAAACAAACACTAAATAAAAGAATTAGGACTCGAATCCAAGTTCTGATTTCAAATTCAGTACTTTTCTGCTTATATTTGAATCTAATGACCAGCAGAGTACCAGCTGAAGAAGTTCCCTCTATGTCAGAAAGCCGACAAGGCAAGTTAAATGCAGAGAAGCTCAACACCACAAGTTGTATATCTAGTGGTTAATTTTGGCCACAAGCAACTCACAATATAGTCTACTAGGGTGTAAAAGGGATTGAGATCAGCACCAATCGGAGGAAGTAGCATACAAATGAAAGCACAAATCCCTAAAGGAAAGGTAATTATTGCTTAAACAATTTTGAAAGACACAAGAAGTCTGATTGGGTGCTATGACCAACTGTTAATCTAGGAAACTAAAGATGATCTCTGGTGACAAAAAGCAGTGATAGTCTCAACTTACAGAATAATGAACACACATTTTTGGACATGGGCAATTGACTATGCTTATTTGTTAGAATTATAGTTTTTCTTTTTTTCTCATAGGGGAGAGGGAAAAGGAAGGAAAGGGGAATGAGTCATAGTGGTATCTGAAAAAGAAGAAAAGAGGGTCATTGAAGATTTTTTTTACATGAATAGAAGAGCACAGAATGATGGTGAGAAAGAAACAGACAAGCAGAACTATTCCAAGTAACATATTGAATTTATTACATTCTTTTGTTTTTCAGAGAGCAAGTTGTACATAATTGAGTTGTGGTTTCTCCTTTATTCCTTTTTATGTTCTCCCTTGTATATGGATGTTTTTATTATATGTATATTTGGAAAGTAATACACACACA
Source organism: Sminthopsis crassicaudata (assembly GCF_048593235.1). Classification (NCBI taxonomy): domain Eukaryota; kingdom Metazoa; phylum Chordata; class Mammalia; order Dasyuromorphia; family Dasyuridae; genus Sminthopsis; species Sminthopsis crassicaudata. The sequence goes on along the minus strand of NC_133617.1, from coordinate 291,457,264 downwards.
TAGATAGATATAATTACTTTAAAATTTTTATCTAGGGGAAAAAAAAATGTTTTTCCTAGGAGAACATACTTTACCTCCTTTAGTAGATAATGGACTTCTTGAAGAGAAACTTTTGTCTTTTATATCTTTGTAGCTCCCAGAGTGCATAACCCAGGGCCTCAAATATAGCAAGTAATCAACAAATATATGTTGAGCTATATTACCTGATTGTGTTCTTTAAGGATATGGTACATAGTTTGAATGACTTCATCAGGATTGGTTTGACTTGTTACTTGTTTCTTGTATTTGTATCTTGCCTTTTAAATAAACCATTAAGCACCCAGAGGCAGTGGATTATAGCTTCTATTAAATAATAACTCACACTTATGGAGCACTAAGACTTACAAGAAAATCAGCTCATCATGGAAGACTAGTTTTGGAATCTATATGGCTTGAACTCAATTACACCTGCCTCTGACACTTGACAGCTGTGTGATCTTTGCAAAGCAACTTGAAGAATCCCTGAGGTTGACAGTTCAGTAAGACTTTGCATTGGAAATGAGGTAACAAGAATAACTAACAGGGAGTGATACCCAAAGAAAGGAATAGTAAGAGAACATCTAGTTGCTTATATTAAATTCAAGTCACCTGGCCCAGATGAACTACATTCTCAGGTAAGAGAGATATGACTCATGAGCCACTGTGGGTGACATTTGAAAGATTATGGAAAATGGTTGGAGAAAGGCAAATATTCCAACTTTCAAAAAAAGGACCAGAACAGAAACTACAGTGTTGGGTTTGATTACTTGGTGAAATTTCAGAATGGATCATTAAAGAAATGGTTGGCAAAGGATCTACAAAGGGAAATATTGATTACAGAGAGCCAACATAGTTTCATCAAAAATAAGTCTCATCAGACTTATCTCATGGCCCTTTTAAACTAATAGATGAATGCAGTCAACAAGCATTTCTTAAACACTTACTGAATGCCAGGTACTGTGTGAAGCTGGGAATACAAATACAAATATATATATATATATATATATATATATATATATATATATATATTAAAGGAGATTACATATAATAAGTAGCTGAGAAATGAGGATGATCAGGAGGGAAAGAGACTAAGTGGTAAAGTGGGGGCAAGAATACAGATTGTGGCCTCCTGAGAAAAGAATATATGGCTTACCTGGCCACCTTTATTGGAAAAGTGGAAGTTTGGGGAGGAGCCATCCAACCAGAGGGTAGTATATAAGCAAAGGGTACTTCGGACAGGTGAATTCCAGTGCTGAAAAATTTTCTGGAGTTGATAGATGAATCCAGATTGAAGCCTGGTGATAAATTAAGGTGAAAATGCTGAAAATACATTTTACCAAGATTTTAGCAAAGCTTTTCATAAAGTTTTTTATAGTATCTCATACTATCTTTGTGGAGAGAGCAGAGATATGTACTAAATAATAATACAATTAGATGAATTCAAAACTGATTGCCTGAGCAGACTTAATGATTCAGTTTCAATGAATCAGAGGTCTTCAGTGGAGGGATCGGTGCTTGGCCCCCAGCATATTTAACATTTTTATCATTAACTTAAATAAAAATATGGTATTTTTCTAAACTCTGAAAATTTTCAGATTACACAAAGTTTGGAGGGAGAGCTAAAATACTAGATGATAGAAACATGATCCCAAAAGGTCTTTACAAGTTAAAGTATTGGGCTGAATCCATTAAGATGTAATTCAATAGGAACAAATATAAAGCCATATTTGGGTACATTAAAAAAAACCTTACAAGTATAAGATATGGAAAGCACATTCATTAATTTTATTTTTTTCCTCAATAGTATTTTATTTTCCAATTGCATGTAAAGATAATTTTCAACATTTATAAGATTCTGAGTTCCAAATTTTTTTGTCCCTTCCTTTCCTTATCTTTCCTTCCCCAAGACAGCAAGCAATTTGATATGTTATACATGTATAACAATCATTTAAATGTATTGTATTCCCATATTATTCAATTGTTAAAAAAAAAAAAAACAGAACAAAAGAGGGGAAAAAAAGAGAAAGAAAAAGCAAATATGTACAAAAAAAAGTGGAAATACTATGCCTCAATACACATTCAGACTCCCTAATTCTCTGTGGATACAGATAACATTTTCCATCCCAAGTTAACTGGAATTGTCTATTGAATGCGTTCCTGAGAACTTAGTTTATCATAGTTGATCATCACATAATCTTGCTGTTACTGTGCACAATATTCTCTTGGTTCTGCTCATTTCACTCAACCTTAGTTCATGTAAGTCTCTTCAGGCTTCTTTGAAATCAACCTGCTCATCATTTCTTTCTTTCTTTTTTTTAATTAAAGCTTTTTTATTTTCAAACACATGCATGGATAATGTTTCAAAATTAAACCTTGCAAAATCTTATGTTTTAATTTTCCTCTCCTCCCTCTCCCTCACCTAGATGGCAAATAAACTATGTTAAACATGATAAAAATACATGTTAAATCCAATAGATGCATACATACTTATAAATTATCTTGATGCACAAGAAAAATCAAATCAAAAAGGGAAAAAAATGAGAAAGAAAATAAAAGTCAAGCAAACAACAACAGAAAGAGTGAAAATATTATGTTGTGATCCACACTCAGTGCCCACAGTCCTCTCTCTGGGTGTAGATGGCTCTCTTCATCACAAGATCACTGGAACTGGCTTGAATCATCTCATTGTTGAAAAGAGCCACATCCATTAGAATTGATCATCATATAATCTTCCTATTGTGGTGTACAATGATCTCCTAGTTCTGCTCATTTCACTCAGCATCAGTTCATGTAAGTCTCTCCAGGCCTCTCTGAAATCATCCTGCTGGTTGTTTCTTATAGAACAATAATATTCCATAATATTCATATACCATAACTTATTCAACCATTCCCTAATTGATGAGCCTCTACTCAATTTCTGATTCCTTGCCACCAAAAAAAAAGACTTGCTACAATTGTTTTTGTATATGTGGGTCCTTTCCCCTCTTGTACAATGTTTTTGGCATACAAACCCAATAATGGCACCGGTGGATCAAAGGGTTTTGATTAGCCTTTTGGGCATAATCCAAATTGTTCTTGAGAATATCTGGATCAGTTCACAACTGCACCAACAATGCATAAGTGTCCCATTTAGGGAAAATACATTTTGACAGTATTGTTTTGAGGGGAAAAGAGGGAACACTTATTAATTATGTCAATAATGGCAGTCAATTAACTTCTATTAACTTGTTTTCTCATCTATAAAATGTGGATAATGCCTGTTGAACTTATTTAGAAAATACTATATAAAATACATTGGAAAATATGTAAACTTCTCAATAAATATCAGTTATTATTAGTGAGCTGTCATGAGAGGACATGCAAGCTACAAACTGTAGTTGAAGCAAAAATACATAGAACACTCATTAAATGTTTCCAAAGAAGAGAATGGATATCTTACCTCACCCCAAACCTAGACAGAATCCTAAAGACTCTGCAGACTAGTTAAGAGGCTTTAGTATATGACAGCCTGACATGAGAAGTTAATAGTTCTTCACATGGGTTATTGAGAGGTGGGGAAATCAAACAGTAATTTTCTCACTCTTTACATAAATGCTAATAATAATACTAAAAACACCTTTCTCTATGGTATTCCATAAGAGGTCTCTGGAGATATAGTTCATTTGCTTATGATACTTGTTATTTACATTAATTTAATGTCAATGCTTTTGTTATTGGATTTATGGTCTTATAATAGATTATGGTAAAGGATGGGGGCTCGTCATAATATAAAACCAAAAACCTAAAGCATCCACACTGAACCTGGGAAAAGTAGCAAAATTATAGTCACATATAACTTTTTATCCAAGTTAATATGTTAAGTGCATCTGAGAGAAATGAGAGACTTGGACATTTCTTCTAACTGGAGCACCCAGGATGATTTCATGGAAGAGAATGTGGGCCTTGAAGGCAAGCCAGGACAGTGTAAGACTAGATCAGAGAATGATAAGTAGCTCCATTTTGTTAAAGACTGAAGGAAGAGAAGTAATATAAGTAGTGAGCTCACTGTCACTGGACATATTTAAGCTGAAGGCCAATGATCATGTCAGATATATATATATATATATATATATATATATATATATATATATATATATATTTACGTTTTGGTATTGGCAAGAATGTTGACCTAAATAACCATGGAAATCTCTTGCTACTCTAAGGGCCCAGGAATATCCCAAAATTAAAGAAGGATAGGGCATCATAATCCTGCCTCCCAAAGAAATTGTCTATCCTTATACTGTCATCCCTTAATGAGTCAGAATTATCAATGAAGTGCATAAAGCAATTGGGAGGTCTAATAAGGAGTTTATATGTAAGAATCATAGGATTATGAAGTTGGAATTAAAAGGAAACATAGAAGTCAGAGTTCTAACTAATGAATAAATCTCTCACCTAGGGAGGAAAATGATGTCAACTAATTCCTGCCATTCCTTTTTCCCTAAGTTTTGTTTTTAGAGGAAATAATTGAAGTCTGTAAATCCTTTGACATGCAAATGACATGAAAGAGTTCTGAAGGCTAAAATATAAATTTTCAATAATTATATAGTACCACAGGCTGTCTTCCATACTTGGAATATAATTCGCTCTATCTCTTAGAATTCCTAGATCCTTTCAAGGGTTAGCTCATGTGTACAAAATCCTTATCATGTCCGTTAGCCTTTTCTCCCTCCTCATTTTGGATTATAATGAGCTGTAGCCCTGACACTGATAGTAACAATATAGCACATAAGAGGGGAGAGGAAAAAAATCAAAATGGTATACTCAGCCCTCATCTGGAATCTTGGGATAGCTGTCTCATCTGGATGTCAGCTGCTTCTGGATCCATACCAGACAAACCTTGAGGTACCTGAGGGAACCTGCTCAGGAGCAGGAGTTTTCTTCAGTTTGACAGCTATGGGATTAATCAGCAGGTCCTGAGTGGGGTCCTTAAAAAAAAAACTCCTTGCATCACTTTGGATCTGAACTTCTGGTCAGTATAATCTAGGTCTTTAGTTAAGAGTCTCCAAAAAACACATAGGGATGATCGGTTTCTCAGCCACAAAGACTAAGTTCAAACAAGGCAATAAAGTTTTCCCCATAATTGCATAATTACATTAAATATAGATCAAATGATTTAGAGATCTCACAATGGATTAGTTCTGAGAAGGGAGATTTATATGTCACCAAGGTAGCCAAAAAAAACTTAAACATAAGCCATGCAAAGCAATACAATAGTAATCACCAATATTAACTGACATTGTCTCTTTGTATCCTAGTAACCCATTTTCAGTGTCTAACCAGCACATTTTGAGTCCTCATGGAGTTATCAGGTCCCTAAGTACCTTTTCTTAAATAATATGCTTATTTTCAGGACAGGTTTAAAAGATCTAGTTCTCTAGTTCCAAATTCAGAGGTTAGTACAATAATTAAATTTGGTTCTCCAATTTTGAAACTTCAGAGAATTTCAGTTTATATACTATTTGCTGTTTCTATACTTAGCTAAATCCTATATTTAATATAAGAATCTTTTTAAAAAAATTTATGATCTACTTTGCTATTTTTATAGTTCATGTGTTTGTTTTGGCAAATACACTTGTGGTATTTCATACTATCTTGAGTTATATGAAATGGGACATCTCTTACTACCACTTCTTGCAGAGTTGTATTTGTGACACTTTCTCGGGCACGCGCGCACGCACACACACACACACATTGTCTGCAAAAAGAAATGGTTTCATTACTCCGTTTCTATTTTGATTCCTTCTATTTGTTTTTCTTCTCTTACTCTAGGATTACTTTTTTTTTTTTTTTTTTTTTTTTTTTTTTGCTGAGGCAATTGGGATTAAGTGATTTGCCCAGGGTCACTCAGCTAGGAAGTATTGTCTGAGGTTGGATTTGAACTCAGGTTCTCCTGACTTCAAGGCCAGCACTCTATCCACTGCACCATCTAGCTGCCCCTAATCTAGGATTTCCAATACAATACTGAAAAATACTTAGGCATCCTTGTTTTAAACCTGATCTTACTAGGAAGGCTTTTAGCTTATCCCAATTACAAATAATTCTTGCTGATAGTTTTAGATAAACAAGGAAAAACCCATTTATACTTATATTTTCAAATGTTTTTAATAAAGATAGATGTATTTTATCAAAAGCTTTTTCTGCATTTATTGATATAATTCTAGGTATTATTATTATTGATGTAATCAATTATGTTAATAGTTTTAAACCATCTCTGAATTCCCAGTATAAATCCCACTTGGTCATAAAATATTATCTTTGTAACATATTGTTGTGATCTTTTAGCTAGTGCTTTATTTAGGATTTTTGCTTCCATACTCATTAATGAAATTGGGCTACAATTTTCTTTCTCTGTTTTTACTTTTTATGGTTTTAGGTATCAATACAATATTTGTTTTATAAAAGGAGATTGGTAGGATCTTTTTTTGCCTATTATTCCAAATAATTTATTTAATATTGGAATTAGTTGATCTTTAAATGTTTGATAGAATTCACTTATAAATCTTCTGTTCTATTGCCTTTATTAAGGAAGCTCATTTGAAAATTATCAGTTATTTTAAAATGGAAAAATAATTTCACTTTCTTTACCATTATCAATACAATTTATATGTAAAATCCTTAATTATTAAATCCTTAATCCAATCTTTAGAACTTATTACTAAAACATATTCAAAGCCTGGATTTCCATGACTGATAAAGTTGGAAGCCAATCACCTACATCTGTATATAGCTCTTAAAGAAAACAATCCAATCCTGTTTTTTTTTCTCAAAATTTGCAACTCCATTTAATTAAAAAACTTTTACATTACATCTTTGTCTTATTACTTTGTCCAATCATTTTCCCCTTAGGTGCATATAATCCCTGTATTATAATTTGACCACAAATATAAGATGAAATTGTAAGATTTTCATACTTGCATTGTAATTATAGTAATTCAGAGATGTTCTGGTATCTATCTATTATTTAGTAGATTTAGTATTACACTTGTAAATCAAGAATTTTTCTATTAAAAAAAGAAATTTTATATAAAAAGAGGGACATACCGCTTGCATTTTTGTTTTCCTTCTTAGGTTATTTTTACCTTATTTCTAAATCCGATGTTTCTTGTACAGTAAGATAACTGTATAAAAATGTATACATATATTGCATTTAACAGATACTTTAGCATATTTAACTTATATTAGTCAAACTGCTATCTGGGGGAGAGGGTGGGGGGAAGGAGGGGAAAAGTTGGAACAGAAGGTTTTGCAAGGATCAATGCTGAAAAATTACCCATGCATATGTTTTGTCAATAAAAAGCTATAATAAAAAAAAAGGATATAGTTATAACAATGTCATATATTATAAGAGGAAAAAAACTCCCTTAGTTCTATTTGATTCAAGGCATGAGTCATATCTGACAGCCAATAATATAGTCACAGAGTGCTAAAAGCAAGGCTCAGGATTAACCAAATGGGAATTATCCTTTTCAGAAAGAAAATAGAGTCATGAGGATCCTACCTAAGTTGTGCCTAAGTCATTCCCCAAACTTTTCCCAGACACGAACATTCACCTTTGGCAGTTCCCAGACTGCAGCACATGCCATTTTCTACTCTTTGCTGCATGACAATTCAGACAACTATACCTAGTTCAGACAACTAAAACCCCAAGAATGTTTACCTTAAATAGCAAAATTTAACTAATCACAACTTAAAGCTTGAATATCTTTCCTGATGTTTCCCTAATAGTTTCATTAATTCTTTACTTATAAATTAAAATTATTCATATTCTAGGACTTCAGGCATATAGTAAATACCTGATAACTGACTTATCACTGATATGCTGAAGTTATAGCTTTAAACCACCTTTGTACACATTAATAGCCAAAACTTTTCAAATAAAAATTCACTAATGTAGTAAATTTATTATCATCATTATTATGCATTTATGACAAAGTATACCTCATTAAATATTTAATAGTTTTCAAACATCTATTTTTTAATCACATCCTTTAAAAGCCTAATTCAAAATTTAATAGCATCCTTTTTGTCTAACAGCATTTCTGTTACAATGGTCTTTCAAATTTACAATATAAGAAAATTTAGAAATATAATAATAAAACAAACAATAAACTTCAGATGACATCAGTTGCATTTCTAAATTATCATGTATAAAAATCATTAATCTTATTGCCCTTAATATTTTAAAACCACTTTATAGTTATCAGGTATAGAACACATTCAATTAAAAAAAATAATAATATAGTGTTTAGCAAATGCCAGTCACTTTTATAATTTATATCATTTTGATCCTCACAACAACCCTGGGAGGTGTATACCACTATCATTTTTCTCTTTATAGATCAGGAAACTAGGGTAAACAGAAATAAAACAACTTGTTATATAGCTAATAAGTTTCTGCAACTGAAACAGCTAACCTGGCGGCCTTCCGTCCTTCCTCCACACTTGATATACTTGCAATACTAGGTGTTGTCAGAGGTTCCAGGACCTTCCCAGACAGCAACTAGGTGAGTCTGCCCTGGAGGCCAGGCGCCCTGAGGCTTTGAATTTCATGGCTGAAGGTGCAGAATGTAATTCAAGTTTTACTACATCTTTCCAGCATTTTAAAATCACCTTTATTTGGGAATTTGATCTAGGATAAAAAGGGTTAACAGAGAAAGAGGGACTCTGAAATGGATGAATTATAGGACATCTCTGGTTTAATCCATTATTCAAGTTAACAAAATATTGCTATAAAGAGCAAATTGTTTCTCCATTTTTTTTCCTTTCTTCGACTCTGATATTACTTCCAAATAGTTGTTTTCCTTCATTTCCTTAGAACAATGAAGCTATTAATCTCATCATTTACTTTCAAAACTTTTAAAAATGTAGTCCTTATTTTTCCTTAAAACAAATTCTACAGAATGGCACCCCAAAACTTGCAAAGATATTTCAGAAGAGAGTGAGTTTCTGAAATTGCTCAAAGCCTCAGAGCTTTCTCCTGCAATTTTAAAACTCCTCAATCTGCTAAAATGTTTTTAATGATTCTACAAACTTAGACAATCTGATTTTATTTCTGTAATTCCAACTTGACCAATATCAAAATGACAGGGGGAAAAAATTGTCATTTTTTTTCCTCTTTCCTTATAATCTAATCTCCCACTAAAATCCTGAAGTTGGGAGTTAGTCCTACTTACTGGGACTTTTGCTACAAGTATTAAAGTTCATTTATCTTTTCCAGTGTTACAAATTCTCTGGCTATATAGCTCTTAGAAGTTTTTCTGGCTGACTGCATTTTAAATATTTCAGGATAACAGAATCTAACTCACAACACAAACATGATCCAGACATTTTATAAAGTCAGAGACAGAATGACAATACGGAACTGGTTCAGCTAAGGCATACGAGTTACCCAATTACAATTTTACAGGAGCTCTTAGAGAGCCCCCAAATTCACCAAGGCAGGCAAAGAGGCCAAGTAACAGAGGTATGCATTTAAAAGATATCCTTACCAGGGGGACCCTGGATGAATCAGGTCATGGGAAGGGCTGTACTTTTTTCTTCACAAAAAATGTCAAAATGGGAGTCCAGGAAATTGGAGCAGGAAGAAGGGCAGAAGACTCATGGGAGGAAGGATTATGGAAAAATAAATCTCTGATGGTGCCTCAAACATTTCCACTGATATCAGAGAGTCAAATGACCCAGTTTCATGTCCAGTTCTACTTGGGATATCAACTAAAATGTCAAGCAGACCAGAAGAGCCTCTAATCTGTGGGTGGCTGAAGATGAACGGAGCAAATCAGAGACAGGTGAGTAAGGACACAAGCAGAAGTTTAATTTCAAAGCAAGAAAAATGGTTTGCAAGCAAAGACACAGGTACCAGAGCCCTGCTCCTAATAGGAGGCAGTATAGGGACATCCCAATGCTTATATCGGTGGATACACAGTGAGCTGTGGCCCTGATACTGAGGGATAACAACAACAATTTGATTCACAGCAGGGCATCGTGATCAGAAACAATTTTGAAATTTTGCTGTGGCTGAAATCATCCAGAGTGACTGCAAAGAATCACTGTTATGCCGTTCAAGACAGCCTATAACTCAGGAAAACAAAGTGACCCTTAATATCTCAACGCTTTTTATCACTACCACGTACTGTAGTGCCATGTGTGTAATTGGTGACTCCTTATTGGATTGGATTGGATTTTGTCATATGTCATGGGGGAAAGGAAGAGAAAATGTCCCTTGTGCTTTTGTTGAAATTTAATCCCGTCTGGGGGAGTATGGGGTGTTCAGGGAAGGCTAGCATCTCTGGTGTATGGGCTATGGAGCCCTTTTCAGGGCATACCTGTTGCTCTCACCTGTTGCTCAGAAAGGCTGTAATATATGCAACAGTCACCACACCCCAGTAAGAATAAAATTTCAGGAGATGGGCTAAATCAGGTTGAGGGTAACCAAAAGGCCTCCAATCTGTAGAATGGATAGATGAGAACAGTTTGTTTCAAAGGTCTTAGAGCTGAAGCAGGCACTGTGAGCACAGAGCTTAATCAGACATTGAAGATACCAAGATCATCCATCACAGCCCTGATCATCTTTAGTTGTCTTGACTTTTGTATTGTCTTTGATGACTCTGGAAGAGAGAGTTAGGCTGATGATTTTGTGCAACTCTGCCTCAGTTCAATCCAATTCACACTCATCAAGACATCAGTCCACAATGTCATTGGTCTGCTTAAAATCAAAGGACAAACAATAATCCTGCTCTTGTGGGGTAAAATTAAATCAGGTGTTTTGTTTTGTTTTGGCGGGAGGGGGGGTGATTTTTGATTCAGTGACTCATCTCATAGGCTATATGTATGTAGATAGAAAGATTCACAGTTTGGTGAAGAGGATATTGGGCTTTAGAAGCAAAGGGTGGGAGTTCAAAACCCTGGAATGATTTCTGCTGCCTATGGGATTTTGGCTAAGTTACTTAGTCTACCTAGGTTTCAGTTTCTTCCTCTGTAAAATGAGAAGGTTGGAGTAGACAGTCTCCTACATTCCTTCTTCTTCTGGTTCTGTGCTCCTCAGATCTGAGAAAGAATAAGGCTGACGACCTTCTAATGAAAGTACCCACAGAGACCGGCTACTTAGAACATAAACAGCTAGATACAGGCGCTCTCTCAGTGTCCCCCTGACTGCCATCTGTGTAGTGTCTCCCTACCTCTCTTTCACTCCTTTGTGTTTATTTTATTTTGATTCTATATAGATTTAGATATGCACTTCTCTCCCTTTTATAATGTAAGCTCCTCAAGAATAGGTCCTGTTTTGTTTCTGCTATTCTATGCCCAGTATCTACCACAGTGCCTGATACACTGTAGCTGCCTAATAAATGTGTGTTGTGAATTGATGGTTTTAGGCAACTTCTTCAGTAAAGTCCAAATAAGTCTAGTAGGAATAAGCAAAGGGAGGGATTAATGGAAAATGGAAATTTTCCACACTCTGGGACCGTGATGCATGATAATGCATTATCCACAAGGAAAATGAAAGCCAGCCCAATCCAACAGTTCTTTGATAACCCACAGATCATAAAAGATACATAGCAGGGTATGCTCCAGATTCAGTTCCACTGGCTCATCATAAGAACTAAAGATAAATAGCTACTTCCGGAAGAAGCAGCAGCTCTTAAAAGCAGGTAAGACCAAACTCAAAAAGCTGGAGGAAATTCCAGTACGGGATTTTTGCAGAGAAGCAGAGTTGCCCCAAATCCAGGCAAATACCCAGAAAATGGTGAATTTGGGAACAAAGTATATATGATTTGGCTTCTGGAGCCTGAGTGATAGGAGATGAATCTAGTACAGATGGACATCATTTTCCACATAAGCTTGATTTCCACATGGTGTACAGAAAATTAAGATCTGGTAAATGAGAAAAGAATAAAGTGAGAAGACAGTAAATTTAGCTCTTAATAATAATTTGCCTCTGCATTTATATAGTGATTAAATTAGAAAATATATAAAGTTCTTTGCAAATCTTAAAGTGCTATATAAATGCTACATTTCTTTTAAAATATTCCATAATTCAAATTATCACCAATTTGAACTTGTCTTCTCCTATTTAGTTCTACGGAGTGTTTTTTATTCTACTCTAGCTCATATTAATATCCCAATTGATGATTATGAGCTCTTCAACTACTTTTAAGATATGAAATACAAAAAAAAAAAAAAAAAAGATATGAAATACACTATATAGTGACAACATACACATAGGTAATATCCCTTCCTAAGGATTTCCCAGCTATCTGGGACTTATTCCCATTTACAGATGATTTATAACAAAATAAAATGGTATAAAGTATCATCCAGTAAAAGATTGAAAGCTTTCACAAAACTCCAAGTCTCCTAACTCCTGATTCACCCAATACATCTCTCCCACTATTTAAAGCAACTGTTTGAACTGACAACATGAAGAATGTGGAGGGAGTCTGAAAATACAAGAGCTATTTAGAAGTGTAAACAAACAAGCATAAATATATGGTCTTATTAATAAAAATATGGAGTCATTCATGTTTCCAGAAGGGTTTCCAAGTATCCTGAGCCAAAGCAAAAAATTCCATAGCCTTGACTCTTTAGCCACAAAGAGAAAGGGAAAACACCTTCTGTTTCATACATGTGCTTATTTAAGTTTTTGTTAATGTCTACTATTAGCTACTGAATTATTAACTGCTGCTGCTCCACTTAACTGATGCAAAAATTACCTCTCTTTCAAGACTCAGATTAAATCCTACCTATTTTATGAATAATGACCTTAGTCTATATTCATTCCAAAGAGCTCTATCAACTATCCACATAGGAAAAACTATATGGATGAAAAATGCCTATTGTTGAAACCATGATATAGCTATCAGTAAATATATATGTGTGTGTGTGTATGAATATATATACATACACATATGTCAGTAAATACTTATGTATAATATATAGTCATATGCATGCATATGTACATGCAAAATATAAAACATATATATGTCATGTATACAGACTTTACACATAACTAATAAACTAGATACAGATTTAGGATGGTAATGGAATCAAATTATGGAAATTACACAGTACTTTTTATCAATGATCCGAAGCTTTTTCTGGTTTAAAATTTTTTTATTATTTTCCCAATTAACAAACATTTATTTTCTCTCCCTTCCACTTGCCCATTTCAATGAATAAATTTTAAGAAAAATAAAATCCTAATTTTTTAAATTGCTTTTTTTTTCCTAGTCTTGAATTTTATGTTAAAATTGAATTATGCTCACCTGAGGATGGGGAGGAAGCATTGTCCCAAGCTTCAGACTTTTTTACACTGTTGTTTCAGAGCTAGTTCTGGGGATCTGAGTTTTCAGTGTTTCCAAGAGAGTATGATCCTAGGAGAAGTGTAGTCACTGCACCCCTGATCTACACTCTCAGTCTTTACCTAAAAAGATCTCCTACTACCTTTTGGCCACAAGGGCCTTGGAACTGCAATTAGGGCCCACATTCCCTTGTGAAGGATCCCCAGAGTATCTCTTCTTAGAACTGTAACCTGGAACTGAAACCCAGAATTGCATATGGGCAAGAGAATTGCCAATTAGTGCCAGTTGAGCCCAGTGCCAGCAAAAGGTTCCCTGTAATCTCTGACCAGTTATCCACCCTCTAAAGATCTCTGGGCTGAGAGCTCTTGAAGCTACTACTGCTGCTGCTGTATATAGGCTTCAGACAGTCTGGCACCTCTGTGCCATCCTTCCAGCCTCCAAAGTTTTTTTAGGCCAGAAAAATATCTCACCCTAACCTTTTGTTGGCTCTTCTACTCCAGAATTTGATTTGAGAAGTTAAAAGTTTTTTGGGGAGGAGAGTGGAATGTTGAGAGAAATCAACTGGGTTGCCTCTACTCTGCCATCTTTTCTTGTAATTCACCGTCTCTTTTTGTGGTGGCAAAGAATTGAAAATTGAGGGAATACTTGTCAATTGATGAATGATTAAACAAGTTTTAGCATATGATTGTGATGAAGTACTATTGCCTTGTGGAAAACGATGATGGGAGGGATGGTTTCAGAAAAACATGGCAAAATCTATACGAATTGATACAAACTGAAGTGAGAAGAATTGGTAGATAGATCATTATGCACAGTAACAGCAATGTTGCTCTGATGATCAACTGTGAAAGACTTGGCTACTTTGATGAATACAATAAACCAAGACAATTCCAAAAGACTCATGATGAATGCTATCCATCTCCAGAAAGGTTGCTTACTCTGAATATAAATTGAAGCATATGTTTTTCACTTTCTATTTTTTTTTTTTTTTTAATATAGGGTTAGCTAGGTGGTGCATTGGATAGAGCACAAGCCCTGAAGTCAGAAGGACCTAAGTTCAAATCTGGTCTCAGACACTTCCTGTGTGACCTTGGGCAAGTCACTTAACCCCCATTGCCTCAGTTAAAAAAAAAAAAAAAAGGCTAATATGGAAATATGTTTTGCACAATTTTACATGTAGTATTGATCTCATATTGCTTGCCTGCTCAGTAGGTGGAGCAGGGAAATGGGAAGAAAATATTTTGGAACTCTAAATTTAAAAAGAAAAAAACTTTAAAACAAACAACCCCCCAAATATTAGTTATAGCAATCGTGATACACAAAAACTTTAAGGAATGCAATTACAAACCATGATTCCAGAGGATCAAAGTTGAAACATGCTATCCATTTGCTGATGGGTAACAGATTTAATATTTAAAAAGAGACATAAACTTTTGATTATGCCAATGTGAGAATTTGTTCTGCTCAATTATGACTTGTCATTGAATTGATTCTAAAATCATTAAAGTTGACTTTTCTTTATACCGTTGTCATTGTATAAATTGTTCTCCTATTTCTTTTAGTGCAGCTATAAAAATATTAATCAGGAATTTTCTTTTGCTCTCCTGAAGTTCCCATCTAGGAAAGTCACAGAGATTAGACTATCTCTTTCTGGCAACAACAACATATCTCAATTCAAAATTTCCTATTCCTTCTTTGTGTTTTACTACCTCTTAATTGCTTTTGAGTAATGAAACATACAGATCATCAATTTAAAGGGTTAATTAAGCATTTGTCATTAATATTGACTTAAAAGACTATGTGAGCAGGGGATTTTTTTTTTTAAATTCACTTTAACAAAGCAGAGATAGCTTTGGAATAAGCTCATGCTTTCCCAGGGCAGGAAAAAGAGGGAAAATGTCATTATCTTGGATCTGCCCCTCTGGGTAAGTTCAGCAAAGTAAGATCTATTCAGATAAACCTCAATCTGAAGCCAGATGTAATAATGAGATACCTCATTGTGATAGCGCTCTCCGCTCTTGCCTCCATGGTACATGCCACAGTTTTTGCCTTCCTTGTCTCCCTACTGTGAACTGTTTCCTTGGATGACTTGCTTTTATTCATTACCCCTCAGCATGTGTGGTGGTGGGAGAACTGCTGGCTTATCCTAGAAGACCTGTAATCTCAGGTCTCCAACACAACTGTCAGTAGCAGTGGCAGCTATCTCTCTGGACTCCAACCTGCTCAGCCAGTCTCTCTTCTTTGTCTTCTCCCCAAGTCACCCCATCTAGAGTTATTTTTACCCCTCCCCCTCTTCCCTCTCCTATCTCTTCTCCTTCAGGAATGGGAGGAGATCAGGAATGGGGCTCAAGAGAGAAATAAATTCACAAGAATTCCTGTGAACATATGATTATATACATGGAAAGGGTTTTGCAAATTTACAATTATAAATTATGAGAGGATGCTTCTTGGTGTAATAGATACTGGACTTGGAGTCAGGAAAAAATGAGTTTGAAAACTGTCTCAGATATTTAATAGTTATGTAATTGTATGAGCCTTGCTTGACAAGTCACTTAATATCCCTAAGCATCAATTTCCTCATCTGTAAAATGGAGAGAAAAATATCACTTATCTTACAGGATTGCTGTAAAGATCAAATGAGAGAATATTTTAATTATTAGATAGTAAACTCCTCAAAGGCAGGGATTGCCTTTTGCCTTATGTATGGCACAGTGTCTGCCACCTAGTAAGTACTTCATACCTGCTTAATGACTGATTAAAATGCTTTGCAAACCTTAAAGGGCTATAAAAATGCTAGTTAGTAGGAGTATTACAAGACATTCCACATTTTCACAATCCTCAGTTTTCTCTTTTGTAAAATTAGAGGCTTGGACTAAATACTTTCTAAAGTCCCTTCAATCTTTGAAGCCCGTGGAATTTTGCAGAACCACAGACATTGCCTGCATCTAATTTTCTGGTGAAAATTAACTGAAATGATCACCATTTATTTCACTGGGGGAGAGGGAGGGGAAAAAGAAGAAAATGAGGGAATGAAGGTAATGCAAAAAAAAAAAAAAAAAAAAAGGAAATGAAAAGAAAAACAAGAGGGTTTTGGGGACATATTTAAATGTCCACAGAGGAGTCCAGAAGTAAATATAGAAGGAAGACTGACTAGCAGCAGGGCAGTTTTGAAAGTAATGGGCCATTTGTTATATGCAATTTTTTTTTTAAAGCAAATGTACAGAATAGAAAGTCACAATTTTCATGTGCAACCTCTTTTTTGTGTGTATTCTACTTTGTATGTAAAAATGCTTCTTTTGGGTGGTTTAAATACTCCAAACTTAAATACATACATATATATATATATATATATATATATATATATATATATATAAAGAAGGATATGGTCAAAAGATATGAAGACAATTCTCAGATGAATTAAAACCTTCTATAGTCATGTGAAAAAATACTCTAAGTCACTATTGACTAGAAAAATGCCTCATTCCTACCAAATTGGCTAAGATGACAAGAAAAGATAATGATAAATGTTGGAGGGGAGAAAGCTGGGATACTAATGCATTGCTGATGGAGTTGTGAACTGATCCAAGCATTCTGGAGAGCAATTTGAAACTATATCCAAAGGTACAGACTGTGCATATCCTTTAATTCCTTTGATATTTGGTTTATATTCCAAAGAAATCATAAAAGAGGGAAGAGGACCATATGTGCAAAAAAATTTGAACTAGCTCTTTTTGTGGTGGCAAAGAATTGAAAAATGAGCAGATGTTCATGAACTGGAGAATGGCTGAATAAATTATGGTATATGAAGTAATGAAATATTATTATTCTATAAAAAATTATAAGCTAATTTTAGAAAAACCTGGAAAGATTTATATGAACTGATACTAAGTGAAACAAATAGAACCAGGGTTCTATTGTACATAGGGTGTACACAGCACCAGCTGTGCGATAATGTACACAGCACCAGCTGTGCGATAATCAACTATGATAAACTTGGTTCTTCTCAGCAGTTCAGTGATCCAAGGCAATCCTAATAAACTTTGGATGTCAAACACTAGCTACATCCAGAAAGAGAACTTATGGAGATGAATGCAGATCAATACATTCTATTTTCACCTTTCTCATCCCTAGGGATTTTTTCTTCTTCATGGTTTTCCCCTTTTATTATTATTTTTCTCTCCCAATAATGGAAATATGTAAAAAAATATACATGTTTAATCTTTAAAAAATTATTTTTACATGTAATTGTGGAAAATAAAAACAACAAATAAACAAAGAAGGAAATGGGTCACCAGACTCCATTTATAGAAGAAAAAAGAAAAGGCTTTTAGCTCTTAAGGCTTAAAACTGCATTAAGACTTTTGGGGCATACACACACACACACACACACACAATTTTGCAAAACAAGTACAAATCAAATATTATATTTTTAATTACTATAAATTGATTCATGGTACATACTGGGTAAATTTTGAATAAAAATGTCTTTACTATTAGTCCAATGGCTGCACAGATGTGTGAAACAGGCAACTTAGGATATTTCTCTATTACCATCTACTTTAATGAGTAAAAGTAAAAACGAAGACTTTACAGCTTCTGGAATTATAAAGCAGGGCAACAGGGAATGCTCTCTTGGGAAATAGGTCTAAAATTTTGAATATTTTTTTGAAACCAATAGCAATTAATTCTGTAAATTAAATTTTATAAGAATAGAATATTTCTGTAACACTGCAATTTATTTAGTTTTTCACCAGTATTCATCCTATCTTCTTTCCTGAATTAATCAATCAATGAACATTTATTAAATGCCTACCATATGCTAAGTGCTTCAGATACAAATAGAGGCAAATGGCAGTTCTTATCCTCAGGAGTTTACATTCAAATGGAAGAGACTACATACAAACAATTATATACAAAGCAAGCGATATACATGGGATCAATAGGATGTAATTAACAGAGGGAAAGTGTCTCTCCCCCCCCCCCCCAAGGCTGGGGTTAAGTGACTTGCCCAGGGTCACACAGCTAGGAAGTGGTAAGTGTCTGAGATCAAATTTGAACTCAGGTCCTCCTAAATTCAGGGCTGGTGTTCTATCCACTGAGCCACCTAGCTGCCCCCTAAAGGGAAAGTGTTAAGAATTAAGAAATCTTCCAGTTTAAGCAGGGATTTTAGTTGGGACTTAAAGGAAGGAAGTATTCAGCTACTTGAAAAACAGTAACAAAGATAAAAGTAAAACCTGTGACCAGCCCAATAGTCCTCATGGACTTTGGACCCACACATACTTGATCCAAGGGACATATGAGAACCAATTTCTCTCTGGCTCGTTGCCTATACTTGGACTCTGAGATTAACAGGATCTTCAGCCCCGCTTTGGAAGCACTCAAGGTAGTAAAATATATATGGTTAGAGGATAGCCTCTATTTAACCCCACCAAAAAAATATATGTATATGCAAAGGATTCACACAAACCTATAAACAGAAAAAAAAAAATCAACACTCAAGACTATCAAAGAACTCAGAATAGTCCATAAACAGTTTCAGAAAACAAATAAATTATTTACAAGAGCCCATGAATTTCTTTCAGAAAGGCACTTGAACTCAGATTTGCTCAGTGGGACAATTCCTTGACATTGTTGAATTCTTTCTCACAAGATCCATGACCCAGTTCCTCAGAGATTCAAAACTTGAATTCTCCCTACAAGACAAATACACCTTAAGCCTGTTGAACAGGCAGTGTCTTTCCCATTGGGCCCATGTTGTCCTAATCTCTCATAGCAATAGCAAGCTACAAAATAGCAGTCTTTTGCTCTTCCATCCCACAACTTTATTTTAATAAGCCAGTTAAGTCAACAAATACTAATTAAGGATATTCTGTCTATCCATTCCAGGAAATATATATATATATGTGTGTGTATATGTGTGTGTGTGTGTGTGTGTGTGTGTGTATATATACACACACACACACACACATATATATATATATATATATATATATATATATATATATATATATATATATATATATATATATATATATATGTGTGTGTGTGTGTGTGTATGTAAAAGAGAAGACTTGATATATAAAAAAGAGAAGACTTTTCCTGTCCTTAGTGTTGCCAGGAAACAATTGAATTGATAATGCAAATCAGTGATTTTTTAAATAAGAAACAAGATTGACAAGCCATTAGCTAATATAATTTTTTTAAAAAGGAGAATGCAAATCCTAATCAGCAAAATTACTAATGAGAAAGAAGACATCACAAGAAACATAAAAACCCAAGAATATTCAGGAATGCTACACGTAGATGTAGAAAATTGGAGAACTTATAATAAATAGATCATCTCAAAATATAGCCAAAAGAAAAATACTTTAATTTGACCAACCTCAGAAGGAATAATAAGACAAGCCATCAAAAAATTCTCCAGTAAATAAACATCTGGCCCAGGCATAATACAAAGCAGAATTTTGTCTCTGCTCAAAGAATCTCATAGTAGCATTACATCTAATTACAAAAACAAAAACAAACAAAAAAAAAAAACTGGAAACAATCTGGAAGTCAGTCAATTTCTTATTGAGATAATTTTTTATCTCAATAATTTTATCTTGAGCATTTCTCATGTGTCGGGCACCATGGTAAATGTTAGGAATACAAAAATGGGCAAAGAATGGTCCCTCACCAGCAACAAATAGTTCATATTCTAATGGAAGGCACAACCTGCAAATAACTATATAAGTGCAGATATGTTATGTAAAAGGAAAGTAATTGAAAAGAGGGAATATATTAGCATTAGAAGAAGGTGGGATTTGAGTATTGAAAAAAAATCAAGTCGTGGAGGAAAGGAGAGAGAGCTCTCCAGACATGGGAGATAGTCAGTGAAAAAGTATTGAATTGGGAGATCAGAATTGTTTATTAGGAATAGAAAGTAATATGGTGTAGTTGAATAATAGAGGGTGTGGAGGGCAGTCAAGGAGAAGAAGACTGAAAAAGTAAGAAGGACCCAGGTTGTAAAGTGTTTTAAATGCCCAACAGAGAACTTTATATTTGATCTCAAAGGAAACTGTATTGAGTTAGGATTGTGGCATATTTAAGCTTGCTTTTTAGGAAAATCACTTTGGTAGTTGAGTGGAGGATAAAACGAGAGAACTAGAAGCAGGAATGGTCAGTTAAAAGGAAAGAAAAAAGGATTAAGCACCTATTATATGCCAGGAACTAAGTTAAGTGCTTTACAAATGTTACTCATTTGAACCTTATGGTGATTCTGGGAGTTAGGTATTTATTTATTATCCTCATTTTAGTTTAGTCAGAAAAGTAGGAGAAGAACCAAGAGATCGAGATTTAGAAAAGAGAGCTGGTGTCAAAGCTGCAGAAGTCAAGAAGGATCAACTTAGAGAAAAAGTGTGTGTGGGAGGGGAGGATTGTGGGAAGATGGCAGAGTAGGTTGGTAACTTCCTTTTCTGTTTTTCTTATTCTCTTTCTTTAAATAAATTTGGGGGGAAAGAGAAAAAGTCAGTAGACTGGGCAATTAATCATTTGATCACTATATGGTGTAGTCAGAAGCCAAACTGCAGAGGATTTAGAAGAATCAAGCACAAAAAGACAGAGGTAGCTTTCACTGTAGTGTTCACTGTAGAGGTAGCTTTCATACCAAAAGAGGGTTGGGATTCCTTTTGGTAGAGTAAAAATAAGACTTAGTTGCTGTGTCTCTTTCATCCAGAGGTATTCTTTCTAATCTGCTGCCTGATGGTGTGCCTTCCTAGATATGACTTCCCTCCAGATTGTCTCCCTCACACTTTTCTAAGTTGGATTTCCTTTTATTTCCCTATCTCCATTTCTAAACTACCTTATTCTCTAGGCACCAGTTAGTTCACTGCTCACCAGAGCCTGAAATTCCCCACAGTTAAATCCTTGCTCTCTGAAGATTTAATTAGTATGCTTTCTAACACATTTGTCAAAACCCTTAATAACAATGTTAAAGATGACACAGTCTAATACTAAACCTTATGGTACCCCATGAGATACTCTCATAATCTCACTGCTCAAGGTGATTCTTCTTCGGTATCACTGCAGTCTGCAACCTTCAGTGAGCTCTTCAACCTTTTGATAGATGATCAGATGTGTTCTGGAATCCATGTGGTAGGAATCTTTGTATTAAGCCCTATTAAAGCCTAATGTTTAACCATGACTCTTAGAAGAGACCACCTCATAAGACAGTGTTTTCTATGATAGGTGAATTCAGTCATTAGAGAAAGGCTCACTTGACAGCACTCCTTCAAAAGGAAGGTCTTAATTGCTTCCTTTAATTTAAGGTGTTGATCCCTGTTAAAAATCCCTTTGGGAGATCTGGATAACATTTCAAGCTCTTATTAGGCATTTACACTTCACTGTAAATAAATTCGGGGCATTTCTTGTGAGCACCCTAGAGCTGTTTAAATCCTGCTTTTGACACAACACAAGCTATGTTACCCTGGGCAAGTCACATAACTTCTCAGTGCCCCAGGCAACTCTCTAAGATGATAAATCACAGAGGTGCTGCTAGTATAAGATGTTAGAGGGTTCCTCAGTAGGAATTCTCTATACCCTTGAAATCATAGGTCGAGCCCAAAATCAAAATTAAACAATTTTGCGAGCAAGTTTAGCTATGAAGAGGAAGTCTAGATATTGGGCATTGAGGGGAAAGGAAGGAAAAAAAAAAAGAGAGAATAAGAATCTGGAAAATCAGAAACCTTATTTCACAATTTTGCCTGAGGCTGCAGCTACCTATTTAAACTCTGGAGAAAACATTTACCTTGGCATTCAAGGCCTTCTCCTTATCTTTTCAAACTAATTTCTTACACATATATACTCTGCTCCAGCCAAATTATTCCAAAGCCTGATTTTCCTTAGAAATAATATATACATTCTCCCCTTCACTTTGCTCAAAATATTTCTTAGAAAAAGCTTTCTACCTTCTACCTATCCAAATCCTGTCCTCCCAGAAGTTAAGATTCCCATTTGCTTCATGAGACCTTCTCTGAACTTATCTGTGGCTATTCATCACATTCAGCCTTGTGATGTTTTTGGTTTTGAGTTATTAAAAAAAATCAGTATGCTGTAGTGGAAAGAACTGGATCTGCTGTGTGAAAGCCCTGATTTCAAATGGGCATATTATTCAGTCTCTCCCAGTTTTAGTTTCATGTGTAAGATAAAGATGATAATGCTAGTGGTACCTATCCTACAGTATTTGAAATGCTATACAAATGTCAGATACTCTTACACTTTCAACTTATATTATTATATAACTTTTCTTGGTCTACAATAAGCTGCTAAGCAATTAATGTAATGAAGTAATTTTTCATCACCATTCAATCAACTGTTTTTCTTTTCTACTACTTTCTCCTCCTCCTCTTCCTTCTTCACCTGGAGTCAGTAAGATAAAAATTCAAATCCAGCCTCAGACATTTACTGGAAAATTCACTTAAACTCTAATTGCCTCACTTTCTTCGGCTTCAAAATGGAGATAACACCTACTTCTCAATTATTAAGAATATAAAATGAGATAATATCTGTAAAACTGCTTTGTAAACTTTAGAGCACCATGTAAATGCTAGCATTATTATTACTGTAGTTATTAACTTATAGCTTCAGACAGTTGCTTAGGGCACTGAGACTTTAAGTGATGTGCTGTGTGTCACATAGCCAAGATCCCCATCCTGAGGCAGGCTCCTAATTCCCCAATATACTGCCTCTCTTGGATTTCATAAGACATTTGAGTTTCTTAAGCTTTTTTATTTTATGCCCAGGACATAAAAAGCCTAGGCTCAGAAAATAGACTCATGATTTGTATGTATATGTCCATTAACAAATATCCCCTTGTTTACATGATTAAAAAAATAGTACTAACAATTTGGCAAAAGCAAAAACAAATCATAATTCATGAATTTGGTAATTTTTCTTCCCTTGCTGGACTTTAGAGAGAAAAAAAAACTTCAAAAGTTAATTTGGATTGGGCCAATTCGTTTTTTGGGCCTTCAGGAAACCTGCATTCTGGTGCCTGAGTGACATTTCATGGAGAAGGAGGCTGAGCTCCCAGAGAAGTGGATCATATAAGAGCACACAAGAAGTAAGTTGCAGAATTGATTCCAACTCAGGTCCTTTAGGACTGTTAATCTAGTACTCATTTCCTATTAGCACACTGCCTTCTATAATGTGTATGATTACTTGTTTTGGTTTATGAGAGCAAATGGCAAAGGAGTGAACAACTTCTGAAGAGACCAGACTACGACAATTCAACAAGTACCTACTATGTCAAGCACAGGGATGTAGTGAGAAAATGAAGACAATCCTTATCTTCAAGGAGGTTATATTCTACTGGAAGTAAAACAAGTACATAATTAAATGAATTATACATATACTCATTCATATACAAAGTAAATATAAATAAATATAACTTTGGAGTGGGGATTATTAGTAACTGGGGAAATGAGAAAAGGCTTCTTAAGAAGATAATACTTGAACTAAAATGTCAAGGCCTGAATCTAAGGAATTAACAGTTTTAGAGCCAAGCAAGATAAGTTATTCCTTAAGAAAAGTTTGAGGGAATACAACAGGCTTCTAGGTCATGAGCAGAGCTTAGAGGGATAAATCTGAAGCTTGAGTGTTTGTGTCAAGAGAAATAGTTGTGGTAGAGAAGAGCTGGAAAGATGAATAGAATCACAGAATTTAAAGCTGGAAGGAAAGTTTAAAAGGTCATTTAGTCTAACCCCTTCACTTTACAGATGTATAAACACAAATAGAAAGGCATAAAGTCATTTGCTCAAGGTTATCCAAGGTAGAAAAAAGATTTGAATACAGATCTTCTGATTCAAAATCAGGTCCTCTCTGACCAATTCATATTTAGAAACAAAAAAGCACCTAAAGAAGATGGAAACAAGGATAAATATAAAGACAATAGAAAACCATGGTCTTATAAGAATGAAGTCAAGACTAAAATGTCATACCCTGTTGAAGAGATCCCATTTCTAGGCACCAATACAAGGAAAGTAGGGACACACGAGAATATTAATTGTAGCACTTTTTGTGTAGGAACAAAGACCTGAAGGGAAAGTAAGTGCTCAGCAATTGGAAAATACCTAACAAATTGTGTTAATGTAATCAAATACTACTGTGTTATAAAAAATGATAACTGTGAAGAATTCAGAAAAACATGTGAAGATATATGAACTGATGAAGAATGAAGTCAACAGAACCAGGAACAGTATACATGACAACAATGTAAATTAAAAGAGCAAACAAAACTAAATGGCATTTAGCACAGTGCCCAACAAAGATGATAAGATTTTAAGATGTCTGATAAATGCTAATTTATTTAACTGATGTTCAATTTTAGAGAATTGATATTGAGAAAATGCTAAGAAGTTTTCAGCTAAGCTCTAGTGGGATGACTCCTTTACACATGGTATCTGCTGAGAGACTTATGTTTTAAAGGAAGAGACCTAGAGTTAGGTCATTTAACTCAATTCCTTGATTTCATAAATGAGGAAGTTGAGGCCCATGGAGATTAAGTATTTGTTCAAGATTACCTAAGTAGAACAGCTGGCATTTGAATTTAGAACCAGAATTCCAAGTTTAGAATTCTTTCTACTATTGGAAATGATTTCCAGTCACTACACAGAATATTTAACAAATAATTCTAAATATTTTTTTAAAGAGACTTAATGACATTTTAATTCAAACAAGAGAAAAAGATAAAATTACATCACAGAAAAGGGGCTTTTTATTTACTTTAGACTATTCTAAGATATGGCAATAAGATGTACAATAGCAGAAAGCAGTAGAGTGAGGTTTCTTTCCCTCTCCAAGTCCTTCAGACAGATCCAGAAAATGCAACAGATCAAACCCTTATTGGGGAAGTAAAAAAAAAAAAAAAAAAAAAAAGTCACAATGAGTCATTTTTCTAGGACAGGTTTGCAGAGAAAGAAAAGTGTATGGACAATGGGTATCAGGATTGGCCAGGAGTGTGCCACACAAGGAATCTTTCAGCATCTAGAGCAAGGAACCAAAATAAGAGATCCTAGACCCATTCTGGTGTACCTCCAAATTGCTACCAGGGCACTATAATTGGAATAGGTGTCAACTAGCAGCACTATTGCCCACAAGCTCAATTCTAGATCAAAGATTCAGGGGCCTCAGATCCCAGGAATAAAAGATCTCAGTTCTAACTTCTAGTTCAGTTTGAAGCCTAAAGAGGAATAATCAGGGCAGAAATTAAAAAAAGCAGCCTACATTTCTATAATTCTGAAGCAATAGAGCTTCTTAACTGGCTGATAGGGGCTGAGCTTACCAGCAGTCTACTATTCTTCAGATCCAAACCCAGGTCAGGTATTTGAAGACCTCAGATCTGAGAGACATCAATCAGACTTTACCCCTCATCAGATTACTATCAGAGCACTGAAAGTTTACAAGTCCCTAGAACAACATAGCATCCAATTCTCTGAGAAAGCTACAGTAGAACCCAGATCAGATGCATAGAGATTATCCCTAAAACCAAATCTGAAGCTAGGAAATAGGCTGGAAGAATGAGCAAACCAAGAAAAATCTCACTATAAAAAGTTACTGTGGTGATAGACGTTCACAATACAAACCTAGAAAGAAAGAGTAACTACAAAACCTCTACAAAGAAAAATAGGAACAAATTTGACAATTCTTGGAGAAATGAAGAGTTAAAAAAAAATTTCTATCAATGAGAGTGCTAAAGGAAAAAAAAGTAGAAATTAAAACTATTTTTAAAAATTGAAAAAAGAATTAACATACAAACTTGTACAAAACCTTGCCCAACCAACAAACTCTCTTAACATTCAAAATAGACAAAATAAAAGTTGATGATTCCCCAAGATAAGAAATATTAAAAGTCAAGAAGCTGGAAAAAAATAGAAGAAAATGCAAGGTATTTCATAGCAATGACAATTGACCTGGAAAACAAAATCATAGGACTACCCAAGCACCTAATCAAAATATTTCAAGACATCTCAAAAGAAACTGTCCAGACCTCTAAGAACCAGAGGTCAAAGTGGAGAATCAACCGATCACCTTCTGAAACTCCCAAATGAAAACTCCCAGGAGCACTATAGCCAAAATCCAGAGCTTCTAAGTAAAAGAAAAAATATTGCAAACAGCCAGAAAGAAAAAAAACTCAAGAACTGAGGAGTTACAGTCAGATTCATACAGGACTTAGATACCAGCATGACAAAAAGAGAGATCTTGGAATATGATATTCCAGGAAGCAAAGGATATACACATTTATAGCCAAGAATAACTTACTGAGCAAAACTGAATTTAATATTAAAAGGAAAAAATATATTTTAAAAGAAACAAGAGAACTTCCAAGCATTTCTGGTGAAAAGCCCAGAGATATGTACAAATGTTAAAGTTCAAACAAAGAAGTTAGGAGAAATATAAAAAAGTAAAGATGAATGAACAATCATAAGGAACTAAACAAGAATAAACCATTTATATTTTAATAAGGGGAGATGATATACATGTGTTCCCCATGTCCCCCCCTCAATTCTATCATTATCAGTGATCAAAGGAGTCTAATCAGATAGAAAGTCTGGAAGTGGTACTGATATTTTATAATGATCTTGAAAAAAAAGAGAGGGATACAAGGGGGGAAATTATAGAAAATTATCTCATAACAGACATTTTACAAAAAAAAAAAGGGGAGATGGGAGGAATGATTAACACTTGAACTTTTCACTGAACTGCTCAAAGGAGGGAAGAATATACACACAGAGTGAGATTGGGTACAAAAATACATTTTGTTCAATAGGGAAATAGGAGGAAGAGGAGAGAAGGGAAATTAGAAGGGTAAATTAAAGGGGTTAGTCCTAAACAAAACAAAATCTAAGGATGTACAAAAAGATTTATAGCTCTATTTGAGCTTGAGTAAAGAATGAGAATCTGAAATGTCTAGATTGGGGAATGGTTGAACAAGTTATAGGGTGTGTATGTGTCTGTATGTATGGAGAGAAAGAGAAAGAGAGAGAGAGAGATGGATTACTTTCATTTTGTAAGAAATAATGGAAATAGTTTCACAGAGACCTAGGAAGATTTACTGAACTGAAACAGAGTAAATGGGCAATTTATTTATCAACCATAATATGGGGTAAAGACAAGTTTGAAAGAAGTAAAAACTGTGATTAAGTGTAATCACCAATCATGATTCCAGAGCACTGATGAAATAACACTATTTACTGCTTTATAGAGAAGTGAAGCATTTAAAGTGAATTTTTTTTTTTTTTTTTTTTAAGGAAGGGAGGCACAAGGTCAATGTATACATTTGTTCTGCTTGACAATGTATATCTGTAACAGAAGTTTTGCTTTTTTCCCTCATTCTCAGTTGATGGTAGTAGGGTAGGTTGGGGAGTGAAGAAAAGAGTATACTGATTGAAAATGTAAAAAAGAATGTTATATATAGAAGCAGCAAGGAATAGTGGCTACTAGAGAGCTCACCATGCTGATGAAATCACAGGTATAGTTAAAAAAAATGTATAAGTCTATACTAAACAGAATCTCAAAATTTAAAATTGAGTTTTTAACCAGTTTGGATATATAGCATTACTTGTTATACTTGGATCTCTCTTTATACTGTGTTGGAAAAACTGGTTGGAACTGACCATGAAATTAGTAGCAGGTACTTTTATAGCAAGTACCTAAATATAGCCTTGGGGCCATCTTGAACAAGAATTAGTATGAGTCATTTAAAGAGTCTTGCATCTAGCAGGAAGAAATTAACATGGTCTTTTCCTGGTAAGGGCAGAGTGGAGGAGCTTTACATCGATGGCAAGAACAGTTGAAAAATCAGCTGAGAGATAGGTATTAATTAGCTTGTGTATGTGTTTTTAAGTGTTTTGGGCATTCACCCAGACTTGTGGCTTTATACCATTCCAGGACTGGGCATGTTCATAGTGGAAACAAAGAAAGGTATTCAAAGTCACAGTAATCTCCACAATACAGAACTGGGAGTTTTCTCTTAAATGCTGCCCCACCCACCTCCACATTTGAAATAATAGCTCCCAGCCAATAACATACTTTAGAACTGTACTCCTTTGGACCCTTAAAGAGAAACTGTGTAGAGACTAAAAATTTATAGTCACTTGTCAGGATAAGATCTGCATTTCAAGTTTAATCAGAGTTAGCACAATCTTTTAGAACTGAGTCCTGAAGTCAAAGCCTCCTTTATCAATCACTGTAATATAATCCTATATGGGCAGGTTGACATAAAAATTAACTTAGTTGAAGGATTATTTTATAACATTATCACTTTTCCCAGGAGGTATTTCTTCTTACTAAAGATAATCTTTCTGCTTGAGTTTTTTATCTCATTCCCTTCAGTCTCCTCTAGGACCAGCTCTAGACACATTTCTTCCCCTTTCTCCCCCAATCACTGGCTCTTTTCAATATCTGCAAACATGACCAAGTCTCCTCAGAAAAAAAGTTTTTTTCCCTTGTTCATAATACCTCCATGTGTCACCTTAATTCTATTTTTTCCCTCTTCTTGATTGCTAAACTGATTGAAAAAAAAAAGTCTCAAAGATCTAGAGGGGTTGGGGTTTTCATGTAACCTTGAAAAGTGAAGGTATCAGTTGAGGTACCCAAGAAACTGAGGGTAGGACCTAGAAAGACCTGATCATCCCACCCCAAAACCTCACAAGTGTGCAGAGTCTGGCAGCTTTAAAACATAGTCCCAATTTTGGAACAAACTTGAGAAATGGTAAACCAAATTAATTTTTAAAAATTTGTATCATATCCTCTTCCTGACTACTTATTACATACATATTCTATGACCTTGGTGGTGTTTTCATTCTGTATACTTTCCCTTGCAAATTCATTCACTGTTAAAGCTGCATCTCCCATTTCAAAGCATATAGACTAGAAATACTTTCTCTCTACTTCTGACTTTATCAAAGCTCCAAAATCTGAATCTCAAACTTTATAGAGGCAAGTTAGATTATTAGGTTTGGAATCAGAGGACCCAGGTTCAAATCTTCATGCTTTTGTGAGTCCTTCTTCCTACTTTTGTGATCCTAAGAAAAGTCACAATCTTTCTGGAACTGTTTCCTCATATGAAAAAGTCAGACTATATGACACTCTAAGGTTCTTCCACCAATATCTCTAATGTTTGAAACCAAATTTACCCTTTCTTTCTAAATTAGCTCCTTCTCCCAACTTTAAGCTATGTAACATCACTTGTTCAGCCCATTCCCAAAGCCTGAAAGCTTTAGGGGTCCTCTTTAAACCTTTCCCCATGCATCATATGGATTCTACCATCACATCTCTCCCATCTAGACCTTTTTTTCTATTCCTATCACCAATACCATACTTCTCATCCAGCTCCTTACTGGAAAATTCAAAACAAGTGGTTCTTTTCTCTGCTCACTCCTCTCTCAAACTGATCTTTAATATTACCAACTTTTTCCCCTCCTTCTGACAAATTAATATGACCTGCAGGCATTTATGAATAAAACACCTATGAATACAGGTTCCAAACTGTTTTACTTATTATTTGCCATTTGAAAACATTCTGTCTTTGGACCTTTGTGCATGGGTTTCTCTATGCCTAGTATATCTCTCTCCTTGACTTCACTTACTGAATTTTCACCTATTCAATAAAATTCAATTTCACTCAATACTCATTTATTAAGCACCTATAATATACAAAGTATTGTACTACATCTTAGATATACAAAAACAAGACATTTCTTGTTCTTAGGAGTTATTCTAGGAATTAGGGGAGGGATGGGAAAATCTGCACATACAAGTATAATCCAAGGTAAACTAAGGAGGGAAAGGGATGGCTTTAAGGATTCAAGTGGTCTAAAGATAAAATGAGAAAGTAGTGTTTCTCAGGCATGGGGATGCTTTCCAAACCAAAGGCAGAATATGGACTGTCCACTTTAGGGAATACCAAATGGTACAATGTCCTGAGAACAATTTTATAAAAGAGAATAGAATTAATATTTAACAGCTGCTGAGTGAGAGAAGATTCAAGGAGTAACTGGGAAGATGTGATGTCAACAGAAAAGGGGAGTCTGGAAGAGAGGCAGACTGGGAGATGGGCCTGCATGTATTACACTGGCACTGTACTCCCAAGTCCTAAAGGAGAGAGGAAATGAAGAGGTTCTGGTTGGGGATAATATGCTAAGTATGGTGAAAGGGGTGTGTGTGTGTGTGTGTGTGTGTGTGTGTGTGTGTGTGTGTGTGTGTGTGTGTGTGTGTGTGTGTGTAAGTGTGCGCGGGCATGCACGTGTGCATGTGTTGGGAGGGTGCAACTTGTGCAAAGGCAAAGAGATAGAAAATTATGTATTATTTATGTAAAACAGGAAATAGGCCTATTGGGCTAAAATGATTAATTTGTGAAAGGGAGCAATTGTTAAATCAGTCTGGAAAAACAGATGGGACCCAGATTGTGAAGGGCTTTAAATGGCAGTTCAGAGTTTATCCTAGAGGTAATAAAGAACTAGCTTTCTGAAAAGAGGAATGACGAGGTCTGACCAGTGCTCAAGGAATAGGGAAGGATACGTATCTGGAAATGAATTTTTAAATTACATCTTAATTCAGTGATAAATTTACTCTTTCTTCATAACTTTATTCAGCCCAGTAATCTAGGCTTGTCAATTTTACCACATGTGAAAACAGTCCCTTTCTCTTCAGTTTATCTCTTCTTGCCAGTAGTAATACAATAGCCTCCACCCCACTTTTTTTTTTTTGGAGGCAGATTTGAACTCAGGTCCACCTGACTTCAGAGCTGTTACTCTAACCACTGCACCACCTAGCTGCCCCCCCACCCTTAATCTATCTTCCCTTTGACTGCCAATAAAGCACAATTCTTGGTTCCCTATCATCACCATAGAAATTCCTCACTTTGCCATGTAATAATCCTCAATGCATCCAAAATTTGGTAGAATTACTACCTCCATAGCCCAGATCTTTCTTCTCCTATATCTAGAATGCCCACCCTAGAAATATTTGATAATTCTTTCTATTCGTTTCATGTTCTCCATCTTCAAATCACCTAGCTTTTTCAGTGTTGCATCTCCAGCAAAGCGTCAACTTCTTGAGGCTGGGACTATTTTTCATTTTGTTTCTGTATCCCCAAAATCAGGTGCAAGGCTTTGCACATAGGTGTTAAATTGAATTAAAAG
Organism: Sminthopsis crassicaudata; assembly: GCF_048593235.1. Classification (NCBI taxonomy): domain Eukaryota; kingdom Metazoa; phylum Chordata; class Mammalia; order Dasyuromorphia; family Dasyuridae; genus Sminthopsis; species Sminthopsis crassicaudata. Next base: position 291,425,730 of record NC_133617.1, on the reverse strand, counting down.
ACTGGGATAATAAACCTGAGTTACCTGGAAGATAACAGTACACCAAAATGAGAAATAAATTGTGGAGTTATAGGAGATAATCGGTATCTGAGGCCATGCCACCTTTTCCATAAAATATTCTCCTAATATTCCCTCTTATAAAGAATCTTCCCTAAACTTTTTCATTTTGTATCTTTCTAATACACTAACCATACCAAGTCATTATCAGTTACCTATAGTTTTGTCTTATCTTCCCCCACTAGACTTGGAATTCCCTAAGGATAGCAACTGTCCTAAAATTATTCTATATAACAGCGTTTTGCATATAGTGGATACCTGTTTAAAAGCTAGTAAGCCTTTAATGGATGCTTATTACCATGTGCCAGGAAATAATCATTACCAAGACTGAAAGAGACTTGTTTTTCTAACAGGTTCCCCTTGGGCACTGGTATACTTTTTATATATATAAATTACTAAGAAATCTAATCCGTGGTACTAACAAAAAAAATTTTTTTTGCTTGTTTGCAAGGCCACTTTTTCTGAGAGAGGAAGTCCACAATCAATGCAGAGACAGATTTGGAGCAGTTTTACTCCAACACACAAGTAGTACAGAAAAGATTAGTTAAAAAAAAAAAATAATAATTCCCTGAAAGCCAGGTATTATAATCACCTGACAAATTTATATAATCAAATTCAGCACAAAATCTTTTTAATAAATTAAATAGTACTGAAACACAACATGGTTCTTTCAAATTATCTACATTTAAATTTCTAAATGCTTTGTACCTCAAACATAACTAGGTATGGTTTAAAGAACTGAGCTAAGAGTACCAGAAAAAAATTATCTGCTAAAGTTAGATCAACTGGAAGACAAATGCTGAATTAGTCACTCGAGTGGTTCTCAGAAGATAGATCTGAAAATGGAGAACCATCTCAAGTAGTGAAATTCTGGGAAAAAAGATCTTGAACTCCCAAATAATTTATTCATATTTTTATTCAAAGTTTACAAATCTTAAAACCAAATTACAAATATGAATACTGTTAGTAGTAACTGTCCTGCAAAGTATGTATTTTTTAAATGTAGAAATTAAGACATTTAAATGTACTTTCATAGCTTATTCTACCCTAGGGACTATAGAATACAACTGATATGCACTGATAAATCATTTGTTTACCAGAGAGATGAAGAGTTTCTAATACAGCAAAAGAAACAAATATGAACTAAAACTATCCGTAGGTGACTGAATTTACTTGCTTAAACAAATTAAGCTGGTTTTAGTGACATTCCACAACTTACACTGAAACAAACCAAACATCATGAAACTTATACTTTAATTGCTTATAGATCAGCTCAAAAAAAGTTACTTCTATTTCATGGGATTTTCAGATTTTTATCTCCTGTGTCTACTTACAAACCAATATATTATATTAATAATATTTAATCTTACTGATCCATAAAACCTTTGTAAACTCCAGCTCCAAAACTGAAATGTAGATTCCATTTAATACAAAGTAGAATTTTAACTATATATTTAGAAACTTTAATTGTAAAGTTCAAAATTGATCAAATTGAATAGATGTTACTAAATTACATAATATGTATCTAGTCTTTAATCTGCTTAAATCTTCACTTAATTTTAAAGGTTATTACCAACTATGTATATGAATGTAGCTGAAAAAAACAAAGCCTTGCCAATATAATTCCTTAACTAGCTATCTCTAAACACATGAGTAAGTAATAAATATGGAGATCAAAGGTGCAAGAATGCTACATATAAACAAAACATTCACAATGATGACATAATTTGAGTTGGAAGAATATCCAACTTTTTTTAAGCCACTTCTGTCTCATATGCCTAAGCAGTCAAATAAAAGCAAATCAACATATGGAAATTTATTTTTTCTTCAAAATAAAAAAAGTGCATATACTATTCAGATTCAGTTCCTAAACATGGTTATTTGAGTTCTGGAACTGAACAGTCACAGTAAGTGAAAAGTGTTTTAAGTTTATGACCTATTGACCTGGCGTCAGGGTGCAACTAAAATTTACTTGAATTGTGAAAGTATTTCATTTTTTCTACATAGCTTGAAAATTCTGAAGCCACCTACAAATAATGATTTATATTTCAGCAGACTAACAATTTGAAATGGATACCATTTGTGGAAGCAAACTTTCTAAGGTTGTGTAAGTAACAATTACAGTCACAAGAACTTTAAAATAAATGATCACTTAATTTAATATGAATCTTCTGAAAGAATAATAGTTTAGATTTTTCAGAGAGAATGAATTGGTGGCTCAATGAGGACATCATTTATTTTATCTTTGTGACATATCTGCTATATCAGACTTCCAAAAATTTAAGCATAGTCCTACTAATCACATTTAGTGGAGGGTGATAGGCCCATAGTAACCAAAATTTGTTTAGAACTTAATACAAAAGCTAAATCTTATTTAACTTGAAAGTAATTTAGAATGAAAATAAATAAAAAATTCTGATTGAATGTTTTTTTTATTCATCCTGGCACATCATCTAAAGCAAAAGCATGAACTGTATTATTACGGTAAAATTATACTGCAACTAAGAAGCTAATTAGCTTACAATTTTGAAGACCTGGAGTTAAGTAATAGGTTTTAGTACCAAAGGACAAAATGAATTTAATATACCTGTTGAAGTAATACAAAAATTACTGTAGGGGCATTAGCAAATATTCTGGTTGACTTTAATTCTACACTTTCAAGTCTTAAAGAATTCAATTCATCTCTTAATTCTCAAATGTCAGATGATCTAGAGTAGCCATTAAACAGGGGAAAGGTGATTCTTCTTGCTCTTTAAAAATTAAGCAGCTATTTAAATGCAGAAATTAATTTCCTACCTGTAAACTTGATCTAAGACACTGGTGGATTAGATCACTAATGGTTAACTGGAAAGTTCCTATATTGCTCATGTAGAGATTGCCAAAGAATATATTAGACTTTACAAACTCCCCAAAATTGGAGTCTCATCTGACTTAAAACTTAACTTGCCTTGCTGCCCATATAATGTTCTCTACATAGGAGAAGCTTTGAAGATGTTAAATGGCTTGTGGGTTTCCCTGTAACTGTCTCAAGACTACACAAGAGTATTTATCAAATGCCAACTGTAAGGAGGAAATTTTGACCTGGGGGTGGAGAGAGGTATAAGTTGCTATAATAAAGCTATTAATATAGCATAGTGCCTCTTAGCCAGATAATTGGGTTGACATGCCATGGTTTAAAAAACACTTTAATGTTTGGACATGTATACATATATTGTATTTAATTTATACTTTAACATATTTAACATGTATTGGTCAACCTGCCATGGGGGGGGGAGGGGGAGGAAAGGAGGGGAAAAATTAGAACAAAAGGTTTGTCAATTTTCAATGTTGTGAAATTGCCCATGCATATATCTGTTAAATAAAAACTATTAATTAAAAAAAAAAACTTTCAGAGAAACAAATTGGGAGGTATCATAGTTTGATGAAAATAGCATTGGTGTCTGGACACTAGGATCCAAGTACTGTCACTGTATAATTCTGTGACTTTGGAGAAGCTGCTTTACTGGGAGAGAACATTAAGGGCTCCTCGTAACCTTATTTGTACTGTCAAATAATTTTCTGGTTAAGATTGAATAGTGGACCATAGGGAGAAAGTTTTACCAAGAGAAGCAATCCTAAAGAAACCAAATCAATTCGAAACTGCTAATAAACCTCAGTCACATAATAGTGATTCATTAATGATCAGATTCTCCTATAGATTTTCCTTAAAATTACTACCATATCCACTTCAACCCTGGCCAATTTACCATATGAATACTAAAACCACTTCTGATCCATTTTTTGCCTACATACAGTTGTTAGCATCTCAAATGAGGATTTTAGCCCTTTGGAGAGATTTTAGCAAGAATGTGGTCAAAACCACTTGGTAACTAATTTAGAAACCAGATGTTAGGTAAAAAATTCTGAGCATATGGAAAAATAATACTTAACATTATTCCTACATCATTTATCCATCTATACATCTGTTAATTTATCTTTGGACCAGACATGATTTTATCAGCACAGGGAAGAATTTCTATCAATGTGGATAAGCACTTCTCTTTTTTAGATTTGTGTTGCTTTGGGGTACTTAGAGGCTAAGCCTAGTAACTATAAAGATCACAGTTCCAATTCCATCTCAAAGCAGAATTCAAATTGAGGCCAGGTCCATATTTCCTAAGTCATGCTGTTTCTGCTTCTAAGCTTGTACATATAACATGTGGAAATGGCTATTTTTTTTCCCTGAGGCAATTGGGGTCAAGTGACTTTCCCAGGATCACACAGCCAGGAAGTGTTAAGTATTTGAGCTCAAATTTGAACTCAAGTCCTCCTGACTTCAGGGCTGGTACTCTATCCACTGTGCCACTTGGCCACCTAGCTGCCCCAGTATGGCTATTTTTTAGGGTGGCCAAGTGGTTGCATGATCAAGCTTAAAGCTGGAATCAAGTCTTGTCCTTGGTACATACTAGTTGTACAAGTATGGGTATCTTAGGTCTCACCAGGAAATTCTCTAAAATTAACTAACCTGCATTATTGGTGAATGGAGTTTCAATACAAGGAATTTCTTATTTGAAAAAATTTAACAAGGCTAAGCCACAATGCTTTTCAATAGCTGAACTGGATGGGAATTTTCTCAGATAGCTTACTTTGGATATTACTAATACGATTCTTGCCATATTTATATCCAAGATAAGAGAAATACTGTTAATTTGCTGGTGACTTCTCTTTATTCTCATATATAAAACCCAGTTATCTTCAAGTGAATATTGTGCTCAAAAGACTTTTAAGCATATTTTGAAGAGTACAGATAACCCATAAGAGGGTCCAGATTAGTTCCAAGTGGGATTTAATTTTCACAAGTTCTTTCATAACTATTGTTTGTTTTTCATGGTTTCTCTGTAATTCTTAGATTTTAAGTATGAATCTTAGTGTCTTAAAGACACTTTTAGATTCTTGTGATTTGAACAGGTAGAATAAAAAAAGAACATGCCAACAGGGAGATGGCATGTGCCTGTTTTTATTTAGGGGCATTTTTTAATGTGGATGGCATACTCCACTCTGAAATTGAGGTTGCCATCACTAAATCAAGCAGTGATAGCAACAAAATAAATTGGAAAAGGGTTATTAGATTAAGGGATACCTTTTCCCAATACTTACTGCTTGATGAAAGATTAGTGTGAGTATTCTTTCCAATTTATACTACATGTAGAATCTTCTATATAAGTAGTCTTCCTAAATAAGTAGTTTGATAAAGAAAAGATATGCCTTCTAAAATAAACTTTGTATTTCTGCACAAGAAAAAAAAATTCTCCATTTTGATATTTAATGTTACACAAAAACAGAGGTAACATGTTTCTGCCCTGAAAAAGATTACTTATATATTTATCCTTTCAATTATTTTGAGAACATGTAGGATGAATTACTAAAGGAATGAAATTGAATAGGGAAATCATTCTCTGGTGATCTTAGGCACTTAGGGCATGATCATTTTTAAAGCCTCTTGAGAAACTTAATTCTTATCCCAAAATCCCTTTTAGCCCTAACTATTCATAAATTTAGCCAAGTTATGCCGAATCATAAGATGGGGGGAAGAAAGGAAATAGTTGTAAAGTTTTTAACACAATGTCTGTCATATAATAGGTAAGTGCTTAATAAATATTTCCTTCATTTGTATCTTAATTGCTCCATGTCAAGTTATTTAGAACTCATTTTCCTTTCTTTGGTCTTTATCTCTAGCTCCTAGGTTGGTATCTAACATGTAGGTGGTACTTAAAATTAGTATTTATTGGTTGATATTGAACATCTTTTTTCCATATATATAAAACATCCATTTCAAAAACAGGAGTTAAAAGCCTCGAGGATCATGCTGGAGAAAATCCCTGAGGTTTCTCTTCATTCATGGAATGACAGCAAAGTGAACAAACAGCTAAAGGTTTGTCTGGGTACTAGATTTGGATTTGTAAGAAATAGCAACAGCTATCAAGGAAAAAATAAGTGATTCAGCAACCAATAAAGTAAATAGATTTTGAAAAACACTTCACTGGATTATGTGGAGATACCCATAGATAGGTATTAAACATCATTAATAAAAAGAAGGGGGAGAAGGGAAAGAGAGTAGTCAACAACAGTATAATAGGATCTGAAAGTGCAGGAATATAAATAACATATTTCCCAAAACTGTTAAAGGCTCTTGACTAAAGCACTAAGAAAGTCATTCTTTAAAGTTACATTTAAGAACCATGCCAAAGATTCATCAGCTGAAGAAACAGGGAATGTTTAGTCTGAGGAAGATATTTAGAAGGAATAGAGTATCTTCAAGTATCTGAAAGGCTATCATATTGAAGAACCATTGAGTCTTTCTGTTTGGCACTAAAAAAAACCTGGAACAATGGCTAGATGTTGCTGAGAGGTGGGATGGGCTGCCAGTTGCTTTTCCCACAACTGGATCTTTTAAGTAGTTTGCATAGTTTGGGGCAATTATAGGGGATGCTTATCCAGGCATAGACTGGTGATAGCTTCTAAGTCCCTTCAAACTGATTTTGTATGATCAATTTACAAACAAGAAACAACTCAAGAATAATTTAATAATTTCATAAGACTGAATGCCTTCATTTTAGATATTAGGAAGTCAAGACCCAGGAACATTAAATAAATTGCCAAAACACATACACATACACTAGAGGCAGGATTTTAACTCAGGCTCTGGTTCTAGACTTCTGATAGTCTCAGGTTACATAGATTCTCTTGCCCTAAATTATGTTTGTTTTGTTTTGCCATATGTGTCTGCTGATGAGGTGGGAAGGTCAGTGGTTCAGGCCTAGGATTTTATCAATTGTATGGTATGCTCACGGAGGATATTCTTGTTAATGTATCTCATATACAACTTATCTTTAAGTGCAGGGCCAAGATTTGAACCCAGGTTTTTCTGACTCTAAGCTCTTTTCAACCTTGCTATTCAAACCAATTAAGTTTGAATAATTTATGCTTAAATTACTTAAAAGATTTAAGATAAATTACTTCAAAGATTTCGTACTGATATCTTGTACTTCTTGTGCTAATAAAGAGCTTCATCTGAGGTCATTCTACATATTCAATCTGAAGAAGAATACTGATTTCTAATGAGGAAAATTGCCTGAAAGAATTGAAAAGAATTTTATCATAATCCAGCTTCTCTTGATCGAGTTATCCCAAATGTTATATAGTCTTTTGTGAAACTGTGTATAATCAGTTGCAACATTAAAAAGTGTCATGGAAAAGTTTAGAATTGCATTGCTTTACTTGTGAATAAATTGTTTTAAAAAGCTAAAACATTCCCCCAATTTAAAAATTTGATACATATTTAAGCAATTCACAATGTTGCTAGCAAAGAGCAAAAAGAATTCATATGGGCTTTTAAAGTCTTGATTCTGCTACTGATTTAAGTAAACTTGTGCAAGCTGGTTAAAGGAAAGTTCCCTTTTAGGCCCCAATCTTTTTATTTGTATAAGCAAGGAACATAGATAATCTTTCTATATCCCTGTTCTAGCTTTCAAATTGCTAATAAATCAGGAGTCTGATGTGATCAGGAAAATGTTGGTTAATAAGACTTCTTAAGTGCTTTGTTTTTTTCCTCCTTTAAGTACTTAATATACTATAAAAAAGTAGATATTAGCTTCTACAATTAGTTCACAAATTTTAGTTTATAAACAAAAGATTTTCTTGAGCAACAAAACGATCAGTGGTTATTACCACAAAATTAAGTTTAACTATATGGCCAAACTTCATAAATTCCCAAATCTGTGTGTTTGGAATGGGGTAATCAAGAGGCGAGAATACATTCTGCATAGGAACCTTCTCTGTAGATAATGAAACTGTTGCTGCTGTTAAGGATCTAAACATGGGGGAAATGGCTAAGAAAACAAAAAACTACCGTTGAAAAATAAATTTCAAGTACTTTAAAAGTATAACATAACCATTAATAGTAACTTACATAGGGCTGTAAGAGTTTTCGAAGTACTTATGTTTAAATCCTCATAAATTACTCACTAGGAAATACACCAATATATACCAATGTACACTAAATTATTATCTTATTTTACATGTAAGAAAACTGAGGTTTATAGAGATTGATTTTCATAAAATTTCATAACAAGGTTCATTACAACTTCCCATTAAAAACGCCAATTGAGTCTTAGATTGTTAGAGGTAGAGAGGACCTGAGAAATCACTTTAATCACTATATTAGGAAATACTGTTATCCTAATGAATTACTCATGCATTTAAATGTAATAAAAATTACTCAAAAATTAAGTTTTCCTCCTCAATGTATGTAATGGAGAAAAAACATTGAAATGTTAGTCAAAAAATTAAAATAAATTCACAAGGCAGTAAGGAGTTTAGTGCTCACAAGTTTGTATTTTTAGGTTTGATCAAGAATATCGTGTATTTTCTAAATACACTGACAAAACAGTTTTGGAAGTTTACAAACATGTCTTAAGACACTAGGTAGGTAGATTACAACAAAAAGTTGATTTTTGTAAAAGATCTTCCAGAAGAACTTTTACAAACAACAGCATTTAAAAGAACATGTTTTTATGTTTACAGTGTTTAAAACAGATATTCCCCCATTTTATAATTGCTCATACATCCATCCATCTTCCCCGCTCCAAAACTCTGTTGTTCAATTCATAAATTAAAGGACCCTGATATTATAAAACTCAAGAGCTATTAAACAGTCCTTTTAAAAGTAGATTTGTCCCTGACTTTGAAAATATTAGAATTATTCAAATGAAGAGGGACAAAGTTGAAATGAAGAGCATCACACATTAAATACTACAGAGACTAGTTTTTTTTTTTTTTTAAATTGTATTTATACCAATAATTATACCATAGTTAAGGATCTGGGTGACTGAATGGCACAGGAAAAAGTATCTCTGGTTCTCCAGTTGAAATCCAGCCTTCATAACATGAAAGTGGGGCATTTGATTAGTATATCAGTATATCTCATATCAGTAAATCAGTATAGCTCATATTAATTGGGCCAGGTAACAAATACTATTACCTTATTGGAAGAAAATAGTGTAAATTGAAGTATTTGGGGTAAGAATGAATCCTCTACCCTCATAGCAAAGACTCACAGGATAGGAAGGGTTCACTGCTGTTCTGAAGGAAATGAATGTTCAGGGCTTTTAATTCATCATCTTTCACTGAGAAAAATTCAAATATGGAGGTAAATTAACTTTATGGGGGGGGAGAGGGAAAGAGGAATAAAAGCTAAATCCTTCATGTCACATTCAGAAATCACTACTACATTTAGACGTACTTCATGCAATTATATCAGCATGGGCTTATGGGATAACCAACTGAATAAAGTGAAACTCACTCCACAAGTCAGCCTTTAAAAAAAAAAAAATCATGATAGAATTATTTTTAATATATAATTTTATAAAATATTAAACCTTTAAATAACTTTGCCAAGCATACATCATTGTAAATCTCTTTAAAACTGCGCTTATAGTTAATTGTTCTTTAATTGGGTGTAGATGAAAGTTTAAATTAACCTTAAAGATGTGCTCTCTTCTCCTTTATAGCTCATCTCACACCTCTCCTACTCTATTCAGGTCATCCTACAACTTTATTAATAGAAACTAATTTTACAGTGCTTAACATTTCCCCCTTTTTATTTTGTTTCTTTTGATTCTCATAGCTATCCCTTTCCATTCTTCCTGGGTTCATTCCTAGTCTCTCCCTTACCATGACCATTAGATATTTCCCCAAATTTCTCACTTCCCTTCTTTTTTTTAGTTCTCCCTTCCTACAAAGGCATTTCACTTTTAGCTTAAAGTAATATTACTAGAATGTGGAAAAATAGTGTAATAATTGACAAATATTAACAATGATGACCAATGACTACAATAATGTTAAGACCAAAGTAGAATTTTTGTGAAGTATGAACTGAACACTTGGTCTTAATTTTTAGTAGATATTTTGTGGGTGTGTCCTATGGAATGGATACATAACGTTTTATGCTCTTTCACTCCATTAGATTATTTTTCTTTAATTTCAATAAAATTGAACCTTTTTAATTTTGCTTGTGGCTCCTTAACAAACATAAATTACTATTCCATTGATAGTGCCTTATGGACTAAGAAGCTTTTTAGAATTTTTGAACAAAAACAACTTCCTTAAATTGCACTGCAAGTCAATAAAGGAACATTTATCAAAATAGAATCCTCCAGTAGTATAACTTAGTATTAAGTGACTTAAAAAATAAGACCTAGAAAGGGAAAGGTGCCCCCTCCAAGATCAGAAAGTAAAATAAGTTAGGCAGTCAGCAAGTAGAAAAATCTGTCAATTCCATTTCTGTTGTAAAATTATTACTTTTAAGAAATAATTTTTATAGGCTGTAGCTAATATATTCAGGAATATAAACACTTTTCCTTTGGATTACCTTTCTTAAAACAAATATTAAAAGTATCAAATGTCAACCTGACCAAGAATAAAGCCAATCTGTCATAACAGAAAAGGCAGTAATCAATTATAAAATATTTTAAATTATCAGTAACCATCTATATTAAACCTCGCTTTCAAATTATAACCGAAACAAAAGCACAACAATTCTGTAGTGTACCAAGTGTATATTTAAATTTACTGTATGCAATCTAACAACAAATTTGGTCATAATTTACCAGATATACATAAATGATTTAAGTAGTAAAAGAAGATTCACTTTGAAGAGAATAAGTTCATACCTTGAGAAAAAAGTTAAAGTACATTAAGAATGAAAAGCCAGGTCCAGTTTCTATGCAGTAAGTGAGCTGTAGTCTAATAAAGCAGATTTAGGTGATTTTCAGATATATAGCTTTCTTTTTAATATATATATATATATTTATATATATAGACAGATCTACCAATTGTAAACTATGGTTTTTCTTTAAGAGGGGATAAATGGGATGGAAAAAAATCTTTATACTATTACTTACATATTCACAAAGCAGAACATTTACGTTTAAAATACTTTTTCATTCATATTATCTTTGCCCTACTAATTTCTACTTTGGACCCCACCAAAATTACACATTACTCATTTCAGTCTCGAACAATGAGAATAGGATGTGTGTTTCAGATTAAAAGAAAAATGAAATCAAATCTAGCCATTTGTCAGGTATACAGTGATGCAGTAGCTACCAATGAAACAATTAGATGAAAGATGCATTTTAATAACCATATAACTGTTTATCTCAGTTTCATCCAGCAGAAACATCAGTGTCTAACATTAAACCATCATTCTACTGAAATAAGGGACAATGATAAAGCTTGTCTCCTAAAATACATATCAACTTTGATCAGATGGAGCACCAAAAGATTATGACAGATTTTGTCTGTCAAAGCATACTTCAAAACTTTTCTACACAACTAGCATAATTTAGTTACCTGATATTATAAAATAGGAAAATTGTCATTTTTATACTTAAAACAAAGTTGAAAATATGGTGACCTTCTTATTCTTATACAGTACTATCACAATGACTTAGCTAAGTGTTACTGGTAAATGCTGTGCATATTAATCTTGTGGCATATTAATCCATCATGTCAAATGTTCTTGGTGTCCAATGATCAGTTAATTCATCTGCTACTAGACAACAATATGTTGATAAGTTTAACTTAATAATACAGTACCCTTTTCTATCCTGAAGAACCTTAAATCAAAAGTATACCACAATAAATTTGAAAATATGTTAATGGTTTTTCTTCTTAAAGATTCAATTTCAAATTTTCATGCTCCCCAAAGTGCCCCCTAACTGCAATATGCTGAAATAGGCACAGGTCATGTGAATAAGTTATGGGTAGAAAGAATAAATATAATAGCAGAATGTGTCTTTTTCTTTTTAAAAAAGGTACTGAGAAACTAAGTTAAAAATCAATCATTTACCATAATTCTAAAAACACTCAATGGCCCAGAAAATGTGAAACAAAAACAAAAACAAAAACAAAAAACAACAAAAAACAAAAAAAACAAAAACAAAAACAAACAAAAAAAAAAAAAAAAAAAAAAAAAGAAGAAAGCAATTTGTTGTGTTAATTTTAATGATGAAAAAGGGCACAGGAAGTAAAAATAACCTGATGTTTGACTTATACTGCATAACAAACTAACCAAATTGGACACGCAGGATAAATTAAAAAACAAATCATGTGGCTTAATAATTCTATGACTCTCTATTAGAAATTTATGCCTTTTATAGAGGACTGAGGTATATACACTGGCCAGATAGGAAGGGTAGTACAGGAGGGAGAAAGAAAGGGAGGTGGGAAGAGGGTAGCTAACAAACAGTGCCAAGGTAACAGATACCAAAAACTAGACGGACATGTCAGAAAACGTCATATAGTAACCATTTATCAAATTAAACTAAAGCAGCAGGAGAAAGTTACTTATAATCAATCATTTTAGTGGTATTTTGTCAACTTCATTGGAAAACAAAGTTAACTTCAGCAACATCATTCCACATCTCATGAAGTAGTGAAGTTTTTGCAATTTAAACTGTCTGAAGGGAGGAAGGGAAAGGGGGAGTCAGTTAAGCTCATTCCAATAAATAACCTCTCCAGTTCTTGTAAAGGGACACACAGGAACAAAGAGCCGGGAAACCATAATATCAATACCAAAAGAAATGTTTTAAGTTATGTAGCAACTGAAATTGGACAACTGAAAAAAGTTGAACCACTGGGGGACAGAGCCCCTCACAGAAAATGTTTTACTTTTTCTTTTTTAAAAATTTGTTTAAAAATAAAAAATAGAAACAAAACTCTACTAGCACAAACTAGCCTGAGTGGTTTGATGACAGTGTGATTGGGTTTGAGGAAGTTACTTCTGTACTTCCATAAATTTTTTCCCCATTCATGGTGACAAGTAAAACATGAATGTAAAAACACTACAAGGACAGTTACTATGCTTTTAATATGACTCAAATAGCTACTGTATATCCTATAAATAATAAAAAATATTTTTACTTTGATAACTGATTGGAGATGTGAGTACTCTGTATAATTCAACCAAAAGGTTGTTTGCTGTACAGTCCTGTGCAAATATAAAAATTTAGTAATATTTTTTGCTATAAGGCTTTGACCCTACAGTTTTCACAGCAACATAACTACCATCCAGCATGTACCATATTTTGCAAGCCTTCAGTTCAAGAATTCAAATTGTCAATTCATATTATGTCCAACTGCAGCATCCTTGAGGAGTATGCTAGGTCAGTTAATCATCTAATGACATACAAACATCCCCTGATTCGTCCCATCGAGATGGATCAGTCTGTTCTTCTCCATCATCAACCAACTCTTCATCAGCTTCTCCTGCTTCATTCTCCTCATACTCTTCATCTCTAGTGAAATCTGTGTCCTGCACCTGGTCTACACCTTCTTGACCTCCTGGTTGTGATTTATCTGTACATTCTACACATACTCCATAACGTCGAGATCCATGTCTTATTCCAACACTGGCTGCTAACATGAATATCTTCTTACACACCATACATTTATATTTTTTATCCTTTTTATGCACCTGATTAAGAAAAAAAGTTTAAAAAATATGTTGATGTACAGAAGAATATTTAAATAGGTAAGAGAATACTAATTATATAAATTAAATTACATATCCAGGAAGTAGGCAAACAAAATGGTGTCTGACCCCATTGCTTGTAGTTCTATATAAAGTGGTTCAATTCTTATTTCAATTACTATTCAAGACTACATAAATAAATCTATGGCAATTACTCTTCTCAGATGATTTAAAAATACTTCAAAAACCTCACAAATATATTAAACAAATAAAATTAAGATTTTAAAAATCAACATAAGAAATTACTTACCAGGGAATGTCTTTTTACATGTTCTCTTCGAGTAAACAATTTCCCACAGATATCACAGCTAAATGATCTCACTCCTGTATGAATGAGCAAGTGTCTTTTTAGTGTTCGTCTGTATTTGGCTACATAGTTGCAGTGAGGGCATTTTAACTTGTTCATGATTATAGATGATTCACCTTTTAAGAAAAGAAAAAGACCAAACAGAGCCAACATGAAAGATATTAATGACTTATTAACACTAAAAAAAGAAAAAAAAAAAAAAAAAAAAGGCAGACAACTTTTCATTGGATCACTGCTGTTGTTGTGTGTACCATATTAATAGTGGAATGATCCCCAAAATGGGAAAGGAGGAGAAGGGCTATGTACTTCACTTATATACATAGTATGTAATCAGGCCTTTAAAAAAAGAAGCAATTGTTTACTTGCCTGCCCTATTACTTTGATAAAAGATTCTATACATGATAGTGATTTTACTTGCCCATGTCATAGTTCAATGTTGCTGTCATTTTAAAAGTTAATTTAAAACCTAAAAGAGGAGTAAATCCTTAAACCTTTTCTTTTATGAGAAAACATAACTTAGCTGCCTATTTGTCTATCACACTTGCTAACTTTATAAGGGACTTTAGACCAAGACAAAATGCCCTGTAAACTTCTAAATGCAAAAAATTTGAGACTTGAACAAATCTCAATGTTCAGAATATTAAGGTTTTCTCCAGTAACTGAAATGATAGTCTACTAGGCAAGGTGGTTCTTAGTTATTAGAGTATGAGATTGTGCACAGGGGGAAGTGAAAATTGTGGGCAATTGCAGGTTAAGATTTTAAGCAAAAATTTTATATGAAAAATTTCAGGACCTAAAAATGTAGCTGAAATAATTTTTTATATTCTTGAAAATACTATTGGTTTTACTTGCCATTTTCCCAGGTTTCTTGTTTTGGCCAAGATTCTGGCAACAATCCATACTTGAAATCATTTGAAGTACCCGGCAACAATCCATACTTGAAATCATTTGAAGTACCCGGCAACAATCCATACTTGAAATCATTTGAAGTACCCGGCAACAATCCATACTTGAAATCATTTGAAGGACCTATTACAAATTAAAAGCTTTTTTAAAAATCTTTAAATAGACTATTTGCAGTAAAATATTATTTAATATCTAATTTGAGGTCAAGAAAGAAAATTGAATAATTTAATGAAATTTTGATATTGTACATGTGTAAACAAAGCACCATAATTGTGATAGAGTAAGATGGGCTCTTCCAAAAATTCCAAAAAAAATTCCAAATGTTATCTTTCTCTGAATTTATGTACCCATGTTATATTCTGAGTCAGTAATATTTAATAGCAATTCAAAAATATAGTTTGAAAAACAATTATACCTCTGCATTTCAAACAATTTTTCAATCTAGCAGAGATCTTAAGTTACTGCCTAGAGGTATAAATACAAAGTCCTAATAGGCTAAGAAATGGTATGTATCTTCAGAGAAATACAATTCTAAAAAGGTTGATGATATCATTCCATTTAGAAACAAAATAATGCTTATTGGCTTTTTGCTGGAGATTGAATATTGATAGCTGTGGCCATCTGACTCATTAGTCTAATAATCTGTTCAATAAATGAAGACAACTATGCCCTAAATGATGCAGTAAACTCCTACAGTTGTACCACTCATAGAAATATGTATTCTGCTTTTCTAGTGTACTCCATCACCAAAGAAGTCATGTATCTAAGAAAACTGCCTAAGAATTTCAAATACATATTAGGGGACAGAGGGAAAAAGAAAAAAAAAAAAAAAAAAAAAGTTATAATTTATAAGGCACCAAGAAATAGCTCACTAAGAATGAAATGAGATTTTACAAGCTCCAGTTTACCACGGTGTTGTTAACTGACTTACAGTAACTGAATTACAGTATGTTTATGTTTAATCTATCTAGATCAATAGATGTCAAGAGTGGCAAGGAATTCAAGCCTAAAAATGCAGGCTAACATTTAAAACTGAATAGAATACTACTCCTACTATCAGTCTCATGTCACTAACATGAATGTAAGCTAGAAAGCCTGCCTAGTAGATTCCAAAGCACTGAGTTAAAAAGTGAAGAACAAGGGGTAATCTTGACCTCCTAATCACTCAGGAGGACAGTAATTATTTCTTCTATTTTTTGTGCTTTTTGACACTATCTGTCATGGGAGGTTTTCAATGAATATAATACTGGATGATAGTGATACTTGAACTAAAGAATGTTATTCATGCTTTGCCTTTTATCATCATGTTTTCCTTTTATAAATGACCATCTCTAACAATATCTTGCCTATTTTTTTAAACTCATATATTCATCCTGAGTTTTACTTACCTCCTTGCTTATATTTACTTGAATACATTTAGTTTTGCTAAATGAGTATTATTTATTCACTTTCAACATATTATAAAATCAATATTTTAACCTGGATCTAGGGATAAGGATAAATTAGGAACTAAGATTTTATTTCATTTATGTGAGGAACTCCAGGAATGAATATTTGTCCACAAATGAATAGGGGCATCTTAGCTGATAAGTCTCAGGCTTGCCTAGGGCAATGAAAGATTAAGTGATTTGCCCATGGTCATATAGGTAAAAAGTGTCAGAGGCAGAACTTGAATTCTAGTATTCTTCCTGACTCCAAGGTCAGTATTCAATATCCATAATATTTTCAATATTAACATAATACTCTAAAATTAATTATAGTGACCAACCTTTTAGTATCAAAAGATATAATAAAAAACAGCATAAGTTTCTTCCCTTAGTCTATGAACATGCAGTACCCTCATATAATGTTAGAGTTTTCCAACAAGTCTTTTTTTGCTGAACCGGTTTCCTGCCCCCCCCCCTTCCCTTTTAACTTATGGTAGAGCAGAGCATATTAGGAAATGGAAAAAAAAAAAAAAAAAAAAAAAAAGGCCTAATTTTAAAAAAATTGTTTTAAAAACTGAATGTAAATATTATGAGGGAGTTATTAAACTATATTCTTTATAAAAATAGGTCCAAAGGTGGCAGAATTTCATATGCGTGTGGAAAGGGATAGAGAATACTATAATCTTTTAAAAATATGCTTATTTTTTGTTGATTCTTCTGATTCTGTTTTGTCAAAGTCTAAAGGTAAGTTTCTGATGCCATGTTTTTCTGTTCCAATGTTTCTGTTGGTGATTGGGTTTATAATTTGAAGGAAAAAAAAAACCTAATACCTTCCTTTTATGGACAGTATAAAGAATGTGTGTGTGTATGTATATATATATATATATATATATATAAAATATTTCTTGCTATATATATATATATATATAATATTTCTTGCTATATATATATATAAAATAAAGATATTCTTTTATACCTCCTCTAGTTTCTCTCTCCCTTCCCATACAAATTCTCATAAGTCATCTACAATAAGGATATTGGTTTTATAAGAAAATATTCTCTTTTGAGAATAAAGGGAGCAGACTAAACAAGGTTACAAAAAATTAATTCAAGCGTTGACCAGTAAAGAACTGGCATCAAGTACCCAAGCTGTTTTATAAAGCATGGAAAGTATGCTTTTTTTTGAAAATTTAAAAATTGCTTATATTTTCCAATAACTTATTGCCAAGTAAACCAAATGAAATATTTAAATTTTATCTAGTGCTTTTTTTCCTCAACTTATGAATTATTATTGCCTCATCTCCTATAACTGACTAGAATCCTTTATATGCTTTTGGAATATGAAAAATGAAAACAAAAACTGCTTAAGTTAAATGGGTTACAATCCCAATACTGACTTAGATCTGCCTTCAGCTACTCTATAGATTTACCATTATAATGATACCTTCTCCCCTCCCCCTCATTCTTTAACAGCAACATTTTACTTTAAACTATACCACAAAAGAAAAACCACAAGAATGCCAAAAACAAGCTAATAATAGAAACTTAAAATGCAGGACTCCAAGAAACTTTTAACAAATTTTAAAATGCAAATTGGTAGAATAGAATATACAAGAGGATTTGAAATGATATACTAGAATTTTTCAAAAAATAAAATCTGTTCTAAATAAGATTTGATGCATAATTCTAAACATAGAATCACATTTTTCCACAGCCTCATTCCACTTAGGGGGAGATGAGTTCTAACATTAAGATGGCTAATCCTTCTTTAGGGTTTCTTGGCTTCAGAGAATTTTCCATTTCTGAGTACCTTAATAAATACTTAAAAAAAAAGAAAAGAACCACTTCTCACTCTATTTAATACTATGGCTTTTAAGAATGATAACCTGAAAATTTTTAAAAATTCTTAGCTGAAGTACAGTTTATTTGCTACCTCTTAAATTAAAAAAAAAAAAAAGTGTGTGTACGCATGCACGCGCACATGCACTTGTACAAGTGTGTAGTGATAGTGGCATACATTTATTAATTCACAGCAAAGCAACTGATCTTGAAATCCCCAACACAAAACAAGTATCAATTTGACTCAGAAATGTCCCTGTTTCACAGCCTTCCAGGTAATAGACAATGAACTGATGCCAAACCATTTAATACCAAAATTATTAAACCTTTCAAAAATCCAGCATTATTGGGAGTCTCTAGGTTAAAAATGCCAGATTTTGCAACAGAGCATTCTTTCATGAGGAACTAAAGAACTAATGTCCTAATAAGTTTTAGAGGTAGATTAATCAAGTGTTAAAGACTACCTACCTAATCTATTGTTTTTTTAAACAATAATATCTGTATTAGTATTATACCTTGGAGTACCTATATTCCACATAATTTAAAAGAATTCTGATCATTTCTGTTTTTCAATGTGATTGTATGACATTCCACCAATTACCCTTATATAATAAAGTATACTAACAACTGTGACTTAGAAACTCTGACACAATGGCCAATCAATATTCCAGGGAATGAAATATGGTGCCCACCCACTTCTAAAGGGTTTGGTCAAAGACTCAAGAAGGTAGACTATGACACCTTTTCAGGCTAGTGGAAAAGTTATTGAGGTTATTGGGATTTTTGTTTTTGGTCACTGTCAATGCAAGGGCTTTTCTTTCTTTTTTTCTTTCTTTCTCATAAAGAAGTAGAAAGAGGAAGAATGGAATCAAAAAAGAGAAAAAGCAAAACAGTTTTTCCTGGGAGAAAAAAAAATTATAAAGCACCAGAGACTTCCAGATGGGTTGTCTCAACAGGAGGCAGGCAGACCAAATTCCCCATACCTACCTTCAGGAAAACTCTAAGATACAGATGAGACTAAATAATGATAAAGAAATCTAAAGAGGACTACAGTAAGTTACTTCTTCAATCCTACAACTGTACTGAAAGTCAGATAGAAGTCCAGCCAGAAGAAAATTAGGAGAGTGTCTACCCCAAGGCCAGGTCAAGGTAGTTAGGTTTTTAAGAGCTCCGAAGGCCTCTCAGGATAGGAAATCTGAGCATCAGTAACAACAATCAATACAAAGTACAGCAGACCTTCGAGACTCAGCATTCTATACCTTAAAAAGACTGGGAAGAGGACAGGGGGAGAGAGAAAGGGAAAGGAGGAGGAGAAAAGAAGAGTGGCAGCACAGCTTAAGGCACTAACCTTGGGAAGTAGAAGTTGCTGAAGGAATTTAAGAGACCCAGGACAAGACTAAGCAGAGTTGACCAACCTCACGAAAAAGGCCAGGGTAGAACAGGTATTTCTTTACTTAGAAATTCAGTTAAAAGGCCAATACTGGAGAGATTGAGTTAATCAAAGAAAATACCATTATTAAAAAATATATATGCAAACCAAAAGGAGAGAATAACTGAAGTAGTCTGACTCAAAAAGGAAAAGCAGACTTTCTACAAGGACTGAAATAACAGCTCTAGACTAAATAACAGGAGAATTAGCTAAGAAAATTATGTAGTAAAATTTACCAATGAAATGACTTGAAAATGGGAATAGACCAAATCAGTGTGAGACTTCAGAAATACTAGAACAAAAGCAAGACTGAACATCCATCCATCCATCATCTAAATACCTGACTGAAAAACAGGTCAAAAACAGCTAACTTCAGAATTAATTCAGAACTTCAAGAATCAATTGAAAAACACTATATACTTTAAAAATGTTACACAAAAACTAGAAGGACAAAGAACGAACCTTCTCCTAAAAGAAACTCTAAGGTTTTAAGAACATCAGAAAAAATTCAAAGTTTGTGTTAAAAACAAAATGCTGCAAACCATCCAGAAAAAGTAGTTTAAATACCAAGGAATATAGGATCTTTCTGTTTGATTTATGAATTCAATATTCCAAGAATAATTTGGCAACAATGGGGAAAAAAATGCATTAAGAGAAATAGGACTTTCAAGCATTTCTACTGAGAAAATCAGAACTGAGTAGTTACTTTGAAATGGAAACAATTCAGAAAAACCTAGGAAGTAAATTTAAGCAATTATAAGATAATTATAATTATGCATGCTGAAGTGTTAACATTTCTAATAGGAAGAGAAAAAGCAAGTGTCCCTCAAAAGAAAAACAAAGGTAGCTTGGAGACAAAGGTATAGTACAAACATGTTCGGTTTAAAGGGAAAGATAATAAAAAATAATTGGGGAACATAAGTATACAAACAAGGAGGAAGAGGGAATGGGCATCAGATGAACCTCATTTTTTACCTGAAACAAAGAATAAACACAATATACAGAACATGATGTAGAAATATATCAACCTGGGAAACAAGTATGGATGGTGGATTGGTAAAAGGTGGTAACAATTAACCAACAAAACAAGCTGCTTGGTGATGATGGGATATTAAGAGGGGAAAAGAAACCTTAGACAAATGGGGAATGGGCGAACAAACTGGTTTATGAATCTAGTGGATTGTCATCATGCAGCAGAATTCTATATCAGTATTAATTGATGCAGTGACATAACCAGGAGCAGAAGCAGAATTATATACAATACAGTGCTTTACTATAGTTCTAGTCAACATTGTGACCAGTCATTTCTCTAGAGGACCCTAGAGTTTCAAATTATTTTCTATACAGCTGGACCAATTCACTACTGCACCAACAAATAGTGCATTAATGTGCTTGTTTGTTCCAGAGTTCTTTTATTTCATTTTCTCCTTTGTCAAATTTGCTAATGGCTACAAAAAATGGCTAATGGCTAATGAAAGCATGAAACTGCAACCAACTTTTTATAAGGACAATGATAATCATTCCACCTGCTTATAAACTCTATCTAAAACTATAAAACTAGGATTCTTAGTTAAGAAACCTGGGTTCTAGTGCAAACTTTGCTATTAACTGTAGTGATAATTTGCTTGCTAATTATCTCTGAGACATAGTTTTCTCATCTGGCAAAATGAAAATCTTATTCTATTGCATGCTTTTTCTCTAAAGATAGCACTAACACTCCTAGTCAATGCCAAAATTTTGATTCACCACCAAAAGAAGTTAAACTGTTGTCCCTACAGAATGATGTGATAAAGGTTGGTGCCAAAAATTCTCCTACAATGATTAAAATTCTAAAGGTAAAAGATTAAAAAAATATTAACTTCATTTACTTCAAAGTTTTCCTTTGAGTTTTTTTCCTTTTCATGTAAGTTAACTTTGCAAACTCCAGAAAAATCAGGGAACACTTTGAGATGGGACTACTCAAAATGGGAATGTGTAGATATGGCCAAAGTGTTAATATTTATATCATATATTGGGGATAGGATGTGGGGTGACAGGATGGGTATGTGAATAGATTTCAGGAGTTCTATAAACTTGGATGAGGGGGATTCTTTTTTCATTAACCTTTTACTGAAATTTTCTATTTCTTTCAACTATTTAAAAACATTCTGAGAAGATTTTATCAAAACACCAAAGAGGAATGATGTCCCAAAAGTTAAACAAGTTTTGTTTTATATGAAGGTTTTAAGCTTTAAGCCCTCTCGTAGTAAAAAGCTCTGAGAGATAGATGGTCTGTATGAAGTTACAATATGGAAGAGATTGGGCTACTCCAGCAACAATTTCACTACTGAAATTCTGGTAGTATCCCAATTCACAGAACTCTGTTGGCTATAACTTCTAGAGGGGTTGCTGGGAACCCACTTACAACTTAGAATATTCAAATCAAGGATTTAATAGCTGGTATTACGTCTATGTCAGAAACAAATTGAAAGGGAACTCATGGGACCACAACTGAATAAAAATCCCACTTATACCATTGTTTGAGGATCTCTAGGCAAGAAGAAATACAATATATCTAAAAGTACAGTCAAATCCATTTTTATAGTTTAATTGCTGTAGATACGTCTTTAAGTCAAACATAAATCTGTCTCTAACATTTCTACATATACAACCCTGGCTAACACTATTTTTGCCTTGCCATTGAACTAATTTTTCTGGAGAGAGTGAAGCTGAAGACTGCTGCATATAACTCACTTCATGAGCAAGCCAAGACATAACTGGTCTTCAAGAACAAAGGATGAACATTATCACATTTCATTGTTTTTATTTTACATCCATATGCCTTTTTAAACATTCCACTCTTTTTCCTTCTGGCTCTTCCTCCATTGAAAAGACAAGTACTGATTTCCATTATACTAAAAAAAAAAAAAAAAAAACCCACCAAAAAAACAGAAAGTGGATATCTTCAAATAGAGAAGAGCTAATCCAATTCCAATTGATGGAATGATGGACAGAATCAGCTACACCCAGAAAAGGAACACTGGGAAATGAGGGTAAACTGTGAGCATTTTTTTGTTTTTCTTCCCAGATTATTTTTACCTTCCGAACACAAATCTTCCTTTGCAACAACAACAAAATTCGGATCTGTATATATATATATATATATATATGTACCTAGGATATACTATAAGATATTTAATATGTATGGGAATGCCTGCCATCTAGGGGAGGAGGTGGAGGGAAGGAGGGGAAAAATTCGGAACAGAAGGGAGTACAAGGGATAATGTTAAAAAAAAAAATTACCTATGCATATGTACTGTCCAAAAAAAAAGATAAAAATTGGAAAAAAGAATGAATATGTGCTAGAGAAGACCCTTTCTTATAACTGAACTCTTATATTCTCTTTAATTTAAATTAGAACTGTAATTTCTACCTGCAGATAGATCCACTGAGGCTTAGAAGTAGGTCTCTGAGAATGTTATTTGTTCCTGAAGTAACCACTTAATGTTTAGATGTTTTTTAAGGTTTATACAAATGCTTTTCTTTATGACAACCTTGTAATGTAGAGGTACACACATAAAATATGCTATGATTCACATTTTTTTATTATAAGAAAACTGGAGTTCATAAAAGTCTAAATGAAGTAGACAGTTAT
This sequence comes from Sminthopsis crassicaudata, assembly GCF_048593235.1. Taxonomy (NCBI): domain Eukaryota; kingdom Metazoa; phylum Chordata; class Mammalia; order Dasyuromorphia; family Dasyuridae; genus Sminthopsis; species Sminthopsis crassicaudata. Next base: position 291,402,558 of record NC_133617.1, on the reverse strand, counting down.
AACTATTGGTAGCATAATTTATATGTTAAAGGGTTAAGAAATACATGAACATTACAATATATAGTAGCCCAATCTGAGGCTACTCCTCTGCCTGCAGGAGAAAATCAGACAGACCATAATTCCTGGCGATGAAATGGAGGTGGATAGGACTCTCTACTTAGTTTGTAGTATTGTAGCAAAAGATGTACAATAAACATGACACTTTACTTGGTTGTCTGTTGAATTGGGAGTTGAAGGGTTGCCGCTAGTGTATTATCATCTTAATTTTAACTCCAATCATATATAAAATCATATATGATTTTAACTCCAATCATATATAAAATAGTCCCTAATGTTGTTTTCAAATTATGTTTTCAAAATTATTTGTTTTCAAAACAAATATTATAACTTGAAACAATATGACTGTACATAGTTCAGTTGACCTGAACCATTTTTGTTCCTTTTTCACCATACCTATATTTATATGTTCATCCCTTTCTCTGGAAGTCAGAGGTTAAAATTATCTATCCATATCAACTTATTTTTAAACAAGGAACTTTAATTGCAAATCAAAAAGATCATTCAGAATTTTCTCTGAATCCTATCATTGAAGACACTTCCTAGCACAGATTAATATGCAAAACTATTTTGGAGAATCAAGTCCCTTAACTATTATATGAATGAATTCTCAGTATATAACATGAAAACAGTTTTGCTTAACTGTACTATTACTGCTTAATAAAAGTAAAATCTGCTATAAGGAATAGCTAACTTGGGAGGGGAAGGAGAAACGATATTTGGGGGTTACATGTGATGTAAAAACAAAAAGGTATCAATAAGATACCCTTAAAAATTAAACAAAAGATTTTGGCTTTCTGGAGGCAAAGCTTAAAATATAAAAAGTATGGCCTTCTTGGCAAGAGAAATGTTCCTGATAAGGATCAATAAAAATATTGTTGTATAGAACTTTTTGAAGCAAGAGGTTTGTTGATTTTTTAAATCTGAAAACACAGGAGCCAGAAGAAAATTGTCCATATTGATCTGCTAAAAGATTTTAATACGGTAGCATAGGGATTAACAGAAAGAAACAGATTTAGAAGGCAGAAGATGAGGCTAAAAACACAGACAAAAAGAGCAAAACAGGAAGGAAGATTAAGCATCAATTAGCTGGGGCTCTATTCAAAAATTAACTATGGTAAGTTATACTTTATCTTGGGAACTGTCTAGCCTCATTTAAAATAAAATCAATTAATGAAAATCCAACTTACCTTCTTAACAGAAAAAGAAAAACAAAACCTTTGTAACAAGTTTGCATAGTAAAATGAAACAAATCCCCACATTGGCCCAAAACCAAGAAATGTCTTAGCCTGTCTTGAGACCATTACATTTTATGTCAATGGGTCACATGCTTCATCACAGCATCACTATTTTAAAAAAGCATTTTACCTTAAAAATAAATATAGGTATAAATAAGATGAATCCTTGAAACTGAAACTCAGAAATAATTAACTTGAGTATCTGAGTGTCACAAGGGCTGATAAGAGAACAAATGTGCATTACTGGCTAAGAAGTCCTATTCAAATTGTTATTTTAGCTATGTTTCACACTACATGGGTGTTTCAAGTTGCTTCTGGACTAATGCTGAGACCTGCTTGGGTTTAATTTATACTATTCTCAATTTAAAGTCATAGTGGAAGGAGAACCTGAAAACAAGAGAGGGGGACCAATAAATTCCCCAGCAGAGAAAAATCAAAAGGAAAGGAAGCAATTAAACCCACATTTTCAGTTTTATACAAATCTTGTAAAGTTAATAGACACACGAACCCAAGGAAACACATAAACAAACCATAAATGAATCAATAGGAAAAAATTTAAAAGTGAAATGAAATAAAGGCAAAAATTACAACATACATAAACTGTGTGCTAAAATAGAAGTCATACTGCCCCTATTTTGCATAAATATAGAAAGCTTTTCATTAAAATACAGCATGCATTCATATAAATTTTTAAAGATTAAAAAGAAAATTAAAATAATTGAAATTAAGTTAAAAGAAACTAAAGAAATAAGACAAAAGAAAAATAACTAACAAATTGTTTACAAAAATAGAAATGGATGGCACACTATTCCTATTCAGATAAGCATATTCCTGATATGATATTTAAACTAAGGGAAAATAAAGCAGAAAAAGAAAATTAGGTATCAATACTAAGAAATCTTATTTTAAAATATGAAATAACATATTAGCTAAACCATACTAAAGGAATATTGACCAGCTTATTTCATTATCATCAGGTTGGACTGATATCAGGAAATAAACAGTTCAGTTAAGGAAAACTATACTGTTAATGGACTATGTTGCTTAAAAAAAAAAAAAAGTCACATAATCATATAAACACAGAAATCGTTTGTCAAAATATAGCATGCATTTATATTTATTCTTTAAAGTTAAGAATAAACTTACTGTGATAAACAGTATTAGCTAAAATAAAAAACCACAGTAAACAATATAGTAAAATAAAAACATTAATTGTATAACTGAAGATTAAAGCAAGAACATCCCTTTGTTACCTATAAGATTTGATATAGAATTCAAGAAGTAGTATTGAGATGAGGGGAAAATATACTGAAGCAATTAGATATAAATAAAATTATCAGTATTTTCTAGAAGCAATACTGTGGTTTCCTTAAGAGAATCCCAAAGAGACAACAATAGAAAACAAGCTCTTATGGAAAAACTATTGGAAGTACCTTCATGACCAACCCCTCGCCCCCCCACCAAAATAGAGAAGGCAGCCAAAATTGGGACTTGTCCAAGTACTCTTGGAATTTCAGAGTCCATTTCAAAATATTTGGAGAAAATGCTGAGGTATATATATATATCTATATCTATATATAGATATATAGATATAGATATAGATATAGATATAGATATTCCCATATCATATAAATATGAAGTCCATTTCAAAAGATGTCAAACTCAAAAATGAAATTCTACCATCAAAAAATGTAATCCCCCACTAAGAAGAAAAAAGACAGTTATTATGTTCCAAAGAATGATCTTTGGACTGGGAAGGATATAATAAAAATGTTAAGTTAAAAACCTAAGCTAAATGAGGTCAAACCTAGATGCCTTCAATGAATTTAACAACTCTCCAGGCCCAAACTCCATTCTAGCATACTGGTGGTGAAGAAGGGGGAGAGGAGAAGGGAACAAACAAACTGGTAGATAGATTACTGAAATGCCAGAAGTGATCTTTTTCTCAAAGAATGTTAAGGAACACTAGAATAAGCCAGTTTAGAAAATATATATGGTTCAATTTGAAAGAGAGAAGGAAAAGGAAAATGAGCCAACACATATGCCAATGATTATAGAGTTAGTTTGTGGATATTTAGAAAAGTTCTAAACCTTTAAGTGCCAACACAGCTTCATCAAGAGGTACTTAATTAGTTAAGGGTCCAATAGAATGCCACATATTAAAATAACAAAGAAATGATGACCTTTTAAAGAATGTTAAGTGTAAATAACTAATAATTTTCCCTGACAGTATGTGCCAGGTGGTCAAAAAACAACTTTGCCCCTGGTATGTAACCTAGAGGAAATCACTATCCCTGCCTCCCTTCTCTAACACAACTACAAAACTTCTATAGATATTCAAGAAATTAAGTCCAAGCACCCTGTTACACTTGGAACTTCTGTGACATATAGTATTATTGACATGATCTAGTGGACAGATTTCCACTAGACTGCAACTCCTCTAAAAATAAGCAGAGAGCAATGATTTATCAAATCATGAATGAGAGCTATCCTATCAGATTCTTGTCCTGCCTTAAATTATCTTCTTGGTTTTGGAAATAAAAATAAAATAAGCATATAACTACTTCCACTACCAAGCCTTCACAGGGTTATAAGTATTAAATGAGATGGTACATTTAAAAGATGAGTTCAAAAGCTTTTAAGCAATAAATAAATAAATAAATAAAGATCAAAAGTCCCCGAAACAGCAACTAATAAAAAAGAATAACCCTAATTGTAAGATGGCTCATAATTTTCAAAGTCAGCAGAGCACAAGGCATGATCATGACAGGTCTTACACCCAGATGAAAAGGTTTCTATTTTGGACCTTACAATGGACTAGATGGCAACTAATGGTGCTTATTCCAGTTGAAAGAGTTTCATCAATAGGTGTTCATCACCAAGTAATGAATTTTTCAGTCAGAACAACTCTGGAAGAACTTGGAGCATAAAGTCATATCACAACAGGTTGTAAAAAGCAACTTGGAAAAGTTCTGAGCAAACTGCAGACCATTTTATCACCTTAGAATGTGAGCTCCTTTGAGGGAAGAAACCATGTTTTCGTATTGCTTTGTATCACCAGTGCTCAGCAAAGGACTTAATAAATGTTTACTGATGATGATTCTTGCCTCTGTTTTCCCTTTCATGTAAGTCTATTTTAGGAAGCTCTTTCTAATTGCCTTAACATAAGCAAGTATAAGAAATTAAGGATCCACATTCCAATAACCCCAACACAAAAAGAATTTCTATTTCCAAGTCCATTATGATACAATAGAGTTTTGTGTGTTTATGCATATAGCCTGCTCTATTAAAGCACTATAGTGCTTTATCTAGCATAGAGTTGACCTCCAGGTTCCTGAAGGGTAGTTTGGCAAGCTCTAGCAAGTGCTTTTTAAGCTAAAAATATATTTTTGTCTTCTACTATCTAAAGTTCACGGGGTTACATTAGAAGTTTTTATTCAGATTTTATTATGCTAATGAAATTAGCATAATAGCTTTAAGCATAATAAGCTTTAAGTATTTAAACACAAAATTTTTTTTGGTATGGTTGAAAAATTACTCCTGTCTAATCTACTTTTAGTTCATTTCTTTCAAAAAAATTTATATGAAGTATTTCATTATACTACAATACTGCCTTTGCACAAAGCTTTTTCCCTATAAATCTGCATCATTACTAAAAACTGTTCTGGATCTCAGTGGATTTCAACGATTTAACACTGATTTTCACTGATTCCTAATTTAAAACCACCTGATAAGAAAATCCTCAATCAATGCAGATTAAAAATATTTCAGCAAACAATTTTAACCCAGTTGCTTAGGCTATTGAGGGATTAAATGATATGCCTGGTTCACACAGCCAGAATGTGTGGAGGTAGGATTTGAATGGTTGAATCACCCTAACTTCTAGACAACATTATTTGATAAATCATTGCCTCTGTAAACAAAATATTTACCTGCATCTAAAACAGCACAATTCAGAATGCTTTTAAATATTCAGAGAAATTAAATTGCTAAATATAACAGTGATTCTATATAGTAAAATATTATGACTACCTACAAATATAATTCTTGATAAGTTACAATCATAAGGATGACTAGGATATAAAGGTAAAAAAAACATGTCACAGGGCAGAAACATATCAAAGTTATTTAATCTCTTCCTCTCTGATCTGTATGATTCTTATTCTTCAAATTCTCTTAATTTCACCTTCAAAATTCCAACAGCACCTAGTACCTACCAGCATCACCTCCGTCTTGACTTGAGTTAGCTTCAGCCAGCAAACCTGAATTCATGTTCCTATCACAGTCAGGCCCTGAAAGTAGAGCACCATCCAAATCTGAAAAGAACATATAAAACATACTGTTATTCACAAAACACTGCTCTTTTTTTACTTTCATATGCATGTTAACATATCTACTATATACTATACCTACTATATACTTTGGAAAGTAACAGGGTGGGAGAAGGATCTTGTTGAGGAACAAAGACTCACATAAAATGAACAATCAATGCCTAAAGACTTAACTCATAGATTGACGGCAACTAGAGTTGACAGGAAAGAGGTGGATCAGAAGAGTTTATGGATATTATACAGTCAGAACTGAGCATTAATAGAAGCAATGTATTTTGAACCGTGGAGGCACACATGACCGTAGGTTGCCATTACTATGTATGGCTGAAAAGGTAGATTCATTTTCTAAACTAGGCAAAATTTAGAATGTGAGGTACCAAGTATAGAAATGTTAAAAAACAAATTTCAAATCTTTATTTTTAATATGCAAAATGGTCCAATGAGTAAGAATACAAAATTATCCACAAGAAAAGAAATTGGAATTAGATATAAAAAATTCTAATTCATAATCTTATACAAGAAACTCTGGGCTTCTTCTGGAAGAGACTGTTAACACTAAATGTTATTTTATAAGGGAATGTTCCCGAAGTGGAGAGGTGGGAATAAGAATTTAGAATAAGAACGTAATAAGCATTAATAATATTACCTATTCTGGATGAGGCACTGGGTGGTTTGTATTTTTGCTGTTTTGCTTTAACAAATAACATGATTCACAAAGGAATCTGCATTAAAATTTTAAAAAGAAAAACTCAAAACAGATCTCATTTGATCCTTAAATCCTACAAAGTAGGTGCTATTATCCTCATTTTACATTTGAAGAAACTGAGGTGGAGGTTAAATGACTCATCCAGGGCATAAAGCTAAGGCTACCTTTGAACTCAAGGTCTTACTCACTCCAGGTATAGTATCCACTGTGCCACCAGCTGCCTCTGGCAGACAAATGTGGTTCTAAGATTTTAGATGGCTTTAAGTTTAAAGGAAACAGAGGGAAGGAATAGGGAAACAGCTTAACAAATACCTATTAATTAAATATAAGTCTACATACTATAAACTGCTCTTTCTGTGATGATAGAAATTATTTTTAAAAGATAAAAAACTCAAATTGCTATTTTACAAATACTTAAGTAGTAACTGTGCCTAAGACTTGTGGTCATCTTAAGGCCTGGGTAGAATACAATTAAGTCCTTCAATTCTGAAGATTATAGGCTACTTTTGGTTGATCTTCAGGCTTTAACAGATATAATCCAAGGAAATAGATTTTATTCATAAAGAGATGGGAAGCCAGAAGTTAAAGGTGACAAAAGAGAAAAGGCAAAGGAAAAAGAGCAATATGCCTATTTGCTTAAACTGTATGACTAATGTATTATATATATATATATATATATATATATATATATATATATATAATAAAATAGTTTATATTTTATAATATAAATTATATAATGTATTAATAATTTAATATATAACTACATTTGATACAGTGACAGCTATACATGTATTTTACTTGGTCTTTCAGCTATCCTAATCTCCAAGACTAAATATAACAAAGAAAACTACCTGTCTTATGGACAGTATAAAATCCATAAATTTAACTTGTTTATTCTCATAATTGTTGAAAACAGTGAATCCAGCAAACTATTTACTATAAGCTTGGCATTGTTTAATATAATGGGGCAGATTCTTGCTTTAACATAACTGTAGAAAACATTACAAAAAGTTTCAAAGAAACTGTATAAAGAAAACTACAATTTATTCTAAAGATACTTAGGGGTATGAGAACTAAATTATAAAATAATTAGAATTTATCCTTTATTATTATATTCTTTATCACCTCCATGATCAAATAATATAAAAAGGTGCCTGTTTGGCACTGAAAGCCCTTTACAAACTGGCCCCTTCCCATCTTCCACTATTTTACATTTGGTTAGTGACATTAACTTGTTCTTCATTGTTTTAAGAAATTCATCTCCCGACTCCCAGGCATTTTTACTGGCAGCCCCAAATGCCTGGAATCCTCTCATCTCTGCCTTTCTAATCCCATGCTAAAATCTCACTTTCTACAAAAAGACTTTCCAGTTCTTCCTTAATGCTAATAATATCTTCCCTGACAATTATGTCCTACTGATTCTGTGTATACAGTCAATATCCTCAGCAGTTGAGTTTTAACTTTTTTCAAGCAAGTATTCTTATGAATTTTACAGTAACTTTGTTTTCACTTTTACTTTGGAAACTGCCAGAGTTTAAAGTTAGGCACAGTAGAAGAGGGGGAGGAAAAAAGGCTCATGTTTGTGGAGCTGCTGGTACCCCATTAAGCACATTCATTGGTCTTGTTCACCCTATTGTGAATTACTGCATATTTTCATTATTTGCTTTTAAAACGTTTTGGGGCAGCTAGGTGGTGCAGTGGATAGAGCACCAGCCCTGAAGTTAGGACCTAAGTTCAAAGCTGATCTTAGACACTTAACGAGTTCTAGCTGTGGTGACCCTGGGTAAGTTACTTAATCCCAAGTGCCTCAGCAAAAAAAAAAAAAAAAAAAAAGAAAAGAAAAATAGTTAACTGTTGACAATAAAAAAACATTTGGGAGTCTATCCAAGTAGTCTACCCAAAAAATAATGTTTATTATGACTCCAAAGCAAAGTGCAAGTCCTTTGAGCCGTAAGCCCAAAGGTGCCAAGACAGTGATGTGGCTTAATGAGAAAATAAACATGATAAACTGGAATGTTTTTAGTCATTGTAGGCCCATGAGTTTGGAATCAAGTCTTAATTTGGTATATCTGCAAAAAGGAGTCAAATATAAAGTATGAAATGAATTTTTAAATTGAGATCTTAGCACAAAAGGACACAATTCCAGAGAATTACCAGCAAGAAAAAATTTGTATGTTACCAATTTTATTTGGTGTACTGCCATTTTATGGGTGATGTCATGACTACTGTGTTAGGCAATAAAGAATTGAATGCATAAAAGTATTTTCAACAACATTGAAACCTAAACCCCTACTTCCCATAAGTTCAATTGGCCATCATACAATTTTCTATTAATATTACACTGATGAACGTTGAGGATTGACTCGAATTTTATTGGTATAGGGATTTGGCATGGGTTTGGGATGGGATGGGAGTGAAGGTGTAAAAAAAACAACTATAACTTAAGGGAATTTAAAAAGCACTCTAGGATAGAGGAAAAAACTCATGGCCTGCAAAAGTCCAGTAGATTGGAAACAGTTGGAAATGTAAATAAAATAAAAATGACATAGATAATGTTAATTTGAGGTTTTCTAAGGTAATAAATAGTCCTGACATAGCTGTTCTAGGAAAACCTAGCTTTCAGCTAGGGAGTAGAGGGGCTAGAAGAGAACAGAAAACTTGATAGGCTTCACAAAGTCTTGGACAAAGATGTTCCCAAGAATAACCTTGAAAATAGGGCAGGATTGGAAGACAAGTGTGAAATCCAGATCCACCAATTACCATCCACCTTTATCAAATGAAATATTATCTGAATTGCTTTTGAAAACCTTAAAATGTCACATAAATGAGCTATATCACCACCTGTATAAACTTGAGGGAAATCATTGACTCCCTGAATTCTTTGTACACTGAGAGAAGATTGAACTAATCAACCCCTTTTTAAAGCTCCCTTCCAGTACTAAATCTATGATCTTATAACTGATAGTAAGGAAAAGAGGAATTATATTCTAAACATGAAAGGACCATACCTGAAGACAGCCATACCCAAAGGCAGCAACTTAGGCACAAAGGCAGCAACAAGGCCTTATGCTTCAATAATCATAAGCTCATAGGATTTAAGCTGAAAGGGAGTTTATTTCTCCCTACCTTACACAAAAAGATTTTTAAAGTCAAGATTCAAACCTTGGGTACTGCAGTTCAAAACCTATTGCTCTACCACTATTTGACTCTTGACCTGCAAAAGTCCAGAAGATCGGAAACATATTAAAATGTCACTTGGAAATATTAAATAAAAATACCATATGACATAATGTCATTCTTCAGTATGTCAGGATACCTCTTAAAAATATATTATCCAGAAAGCAACATAATATCCCAGATCTACCAGAATAGACAAGCAATATATCCTAAAATTTAATCACATCATATTGATCTGATAGGCAATAAGCCACTAAGACTTTTCCTAGTGGTCAATTTTGTAAAGATAATTTATCTATTATTTCCCACTGAGTCATCTGCAAGGCTGATTAGCATGCTTTCTATTCTGTCATCCAAATCACAGACCAAAATTAAGAGTTTTGTGACAACCCCCCTCCTCTACTATCAGCAAGACTCAGAACCCTTAATCAGCTCTCTTGGGTGATTCTATTTCCATGGTCATCTAATGTATTTATTAAGCAGCTCATGTTTCAGTACATTTACTATATGAATTACCAAACACTTTGCTATGATCAAGATATAATACATGTAAATCATAGCAGTACTAAACATCTGAAATAGTATTTCTTTTGATCTTAATATTAAGGTGGTATTACCATTTTAGTGAGGAAACTAAAGCTGAAAGAATGATTTGCTCATTATAATATTTTAATAATTATTTGTAAAAAGTGCTCAGCACCTGTTAAAAATCATCTGATACGTAGTAAGTGCCATATAAATGCTTATTACATTCCCTTCTCTGCCCTTCCCACAACCATAAATGTAGCTTATCTCACAAATGATAGTAAAAAACAGGTCCAATGCTTTCTACTATACCATTGTGCTACGTAATGCATTGCTGCTATTTGAAAATCTATCCAGAAAGGAAATTATTTTTTCTCAGGTTCATTCTGAAGGAATGAATTCATGATAGCTTCTATTTTCAACTGCTGCACCATTAATAACAGACATGGGTTCAAATTCTGATGTATAATCTTGCTAGTAATACCCTCCACTAGACTTCAAGTTTCTTCAGTTATTTCTGAGGGACAAGTCTTGAGGTGAATTCTTGTTCTAGATCTATGATCCTATGAAGACAACCACATGTTTAGCAGAGAAGCATCTATACCAATCAACATGTTAAGCAGCAACAATGACATACTGTTTCAATTCAAATCAAAAAAACATCAAAAAAAAAAAAAAAAAAAAAAAAAAAAAAAAAAAAAAAAAGTTCTCAGAACTTAAAACCCAAAGGCAATTTCAGATGGCTTTTCAGCAAAGAGAGAAAGAGAGAGAGAGTTTTTTTGGGGGGGGAGGGGGGAAACCAATGATTTTACTAAATCCTAGATTTCCTGATGATTTAAAAGACTGGGAGCTGGGAATCTTCTGATACAATGAAAAAAAAAACAACCCACTGAACTTTCTGGGGGTTCAAATCTCAAGACATCCTACTAGACATCATTAATCATTAAAGTGAAGAGGTTGAATTAGATTGGTCCTTAGTTGGAATGAGATCTCTCAGTTCAAGGCATTTCTATGATCAATTATATCTGTCCAAGTCAGTTGAATGGTTTGGATAAATCAATAAAATTGCAAATTCTACAAACTATAGTTATTTTTCTGGGACAAAATAGCCTTACTGAAATGTACAAACATTTAAGTGTAAACTAAATAAGTATATATAAACTAAATAAATGGACAATCCCCACTATTTTTCACAAACACTACTAATTATGGACCATTTTGTCCTAAATGTAGTATTTTGGCAAGATGAGGTGATGAGGTGGGAGAAGTTCAATGTCAAAGAAATATAGAATTTAATTTTAAACATACTACATATTTATCCCACCACAATATATTTTGAGGTTGGTAATTCTAACAAAAGGTAGAATTTGCAAGTGTAAGCCAAATACTCCATGTCCCCAGCAGATAGCCAATTCTTATTATGTCTATATACAGTCAGCTTATTTTTAAAACTAAAATCTTGATCAAAGTTAGAGATAAGTAAACATGGTATATAAGACTGAACTGGCAATCCCAGTCCACACTTTGCTACTTGATATATGTGTGACTTGTCTAGTGTTTTGCAAGAGTGATAATCCCAACTCATCCCACAAGATTGAGGGAAGGATTAAAGTTAAGGCAGAGGAAAGTGCTTGAAAAACTGCTATGTATTATAGAAATTGATCTACTACTTCTACTATCATAATTTAGAATCCTAACAATTCACCTAAAATTTACAACTCCCTAATACTATTTTAGGTAAGGACTACAAAAAGCAGTAAAACTTAACTATCATTGTCAACAAATTCAGTCTCAACTAGCCCCCCCCCCCAATGAACATCAATACTGCTAAGACTCTTCACAGCATAACTGTGTTTATAAAATTCATTTCAGATTCAAACACAATGATGCATCTATCAAAAGTCTTTGATTAAATAACCAATCATTCACCTGACAAAGGAGATTTGGTTTTTGGTTTTGTTTTTTTTAACTCCTGTTGATTAGATGCTCCAACTTGACTTAAGAATGAAAGGATAAACAGTATCCAATATAAAAACTATTTTATGATACAATCTTCAAGTGATGGAAAATCTACTGGACATAAATGATCAGATTTAAAGCTGAAAAAAGCCTTAGGTCATCAAGTCCAACTTTTCTCATTTTATAGATGAGAAAATGAAAGTAGCTGGCAAGTGTCTGAGGCAGGATACAAATCCAGGTTTTCCAGAATGCAAACCTAGCATTATCAACAAATAACCACTAGCTACTTGAGAAGAGATATTTCTACTTCTCATGAGGACTTTGATTCCACCTCTCCAGCTGCTAGTGCATCTCCAAGTTACCTGATTACTAGGAGGGAAAATTCAAATCTCTAAAAAAAATTTTTCTACAAAGAAATCATCAACAAACTAAACATCAAAAACCAAAACCAAAACCAAAACAAAAGCAAACAAAAAAACTTCAGAACAATGCCCAACCTCCCTCCCAGCAAAACATAAAAATATAAATCCTGAATAAAATTAACAAAATTTAAAACAAGAAAATACTCCAAATGAACAAACAAAAAAAAAGCCAGAGACTGGGTTGTTGTTTTTTTTTTTAAACCTTATTATCAGTATCAAATAGAAAAAGATAATTTTACAACCAATAAAGTATTAAGATAAATTATTTAAAAGTTTATGCCAACAAAACTGGTAATTTAAATGAAATGGATTAATATTTACAAAAATGTAAATTACCCAAATTAAAAGAACAGGAAATAGGTCTTCAATAGCTATACCTCAGAGAAAGAAATTTAACAAGCCACAAATTGAATTCTCAAAAGCAAAATAAAACAATGGAGAGCCAGAAGGTTAGAGGACAATTCCTATACTACACAAACTGGAAAAAAAAAAAAAAAAACATTCCAATAGAGGCTAAATTTTTCAACAAGGATTAGTCACAAAAGATTACATATATACTAGATTTATATATACTATCTCAGTAGCTAGCTGATTTAATATTAGGCAAACTATAAACATTAAAAAGTCATATCAATAGATTCTGACAATATATAGCACTCATTCCAGTTAAAAATACTGGAAATGAAATACAAGAAAACAGGTAAAAGTACAACTTATTAATTAGGCATTTAAATTAAAACCACAAGTCAGTATTATCAGTAATAACAATAGGCTATACACACACACACACACCATATACACACACCCTCTTTTCAAATATGATCAGGGTAGATCTGGGATGTTCTGGTTTCACCATTACTATTCAATATAATGCTAGAAATGCTAACTATTAACAATAAGAAATGTAAAGAATAAGCATAATAAAAGTAAATATGAATATCATTTTCCATATGAGATGATAATTTTGGCAAAGTTGAAGGATAGAATATAAAGCCACATAAATCATAAATGGTTTCAGGATATAACCAAGAAAATATTCAGAAGTCTAACCTACCATGATACGACTACTATATGACTACAATTACAAAATACTCTTTACATGCATGCAGATCAAAATAATTGGATTAGTATTAATTGTACAATGACATTAATATCCAATATTAATAAAAATGACATTACCTAAATTTACTTATTCAATGTCACACAAGCAATCAAAAAATTACTTCACAAAACCAGAAAAAAATCATATGAAGGAAAGGAGCCTTTCAAAGTATCAAATCTCATACTATATTACAAAGTAGTAATTAATTATCAAAACAATTTGGCAATAGAAGAAAAATCAATGGAACAGGTTAGGCACACAATATACAGAAACAAATTATTAATATAGCCATTTAATAAGCTCCGATAACCCAAATATCCCAGTTTCTAAAGCAAAAGCTTATTCAATAAAAACTGTTGGGGAAACTAGAAAGCAGTAAGGCAGAAAAGTTTAGAATTTCCCATTATTTTTTCTATGGACATAAAGGGTATTATCACAAACAAATTAGAAAAGCATAGAAGAAATTACCTGTCACATTTATGGATAAGGGAAGAAAATTAACGTTAGAGAGGCTCACAGGAGGTAAAATAGACAACCTCAAGTAAAATTCAAAAGCTTGTACATAAGCAAAACCAAATAAGAGGAAAACTAGCAGAAAATTTCTGAGTTCTCATTTCTAAGATATTTAGAAAGTTGATTAAGAAACAGGTAACTGTAGTGTAGTTAAAAAGAGATATTCTTTGGACATGGTAATTAAAAGGCTTTTCTTTTTTCTCCTAATATTAACAACCTTTCCAAAGCAAAAATATAAAAGAGGATCATCTCACCCTACCTTAAGGCAGAAAAAGGATCAGGGCAAAAAACAAAACAAAAACAGCAGTCCTGATATCAAAACATGCCTTGAAGAGGTGAAGAATATTTAATTTTCATATTAAAATACAAGCATCTTGGTTTTCATTTTAATGAACCTACTTAGTGAATTTAAAGAGATACCAGGAAGCAAGGTCAGAGAAGAAAAAGAGAATAAAAGACCTAACAGGTAAAACTGGAATACAAAAAATTTTAAGTGCATTTCATAGTTTTACTCAGGTTCTAGCCTCCACATAGCCTATGCTATTAAGTTTGTGGACCTTCTACAAAGTAATACTCTCACTAGTCTATGATTATTCTCCTTCAAAACTAAGAGGGGGGAGGGGAAGAAATCTATAATTTATCTGTTATTCTCAATCATGGCTTTATACAGAAAAATTTGCTACCACCTTTTGCCCACACAAAAACACAATATTATCTTAATGTTATTCATTATAAAGATTTTCAAATTGTTGAAATTTCATATTAGATGTATTATACTGAACACTTAATGATTACAGAAATAACGCAATGTTTAGGTTAATGACCACATTTACCAAATATACCAAATACTTTCCACTCTTAAAAAAGAGTTTAAAAAGGCGATTAGTTAAACCAGCTGTATACAAAGGACCAGAGCCACAGCTGGAAGCCAGGATGGTGAATATAATTTTTATCTCTTTAAGCAGTTAACAAGGATGCTTTATCTTTAGACACCCTCCTTTCACAGTAAGCTAAGTGAAACCAAGATTCTTCACTGCTTAAGGGGACTTATTAAGCATCATTTTATTCTTTACCAAGTTAGGGCAGATTTTTAAATGAATTATTTAAACAATTATTTTGTTTAAAGTATGTCTTAGGTGCTTTTTATTTTTAAAAATTTATATAGAAATATGAATTATAATTATTTTTGCCAATACAATTATAACCATAAAATAACAGTATGCACTGAAAATGCATATCCATGTTTTTTTGTGACACAGAAAATCCATCTTTTAAAATTTTTTTTTTCTGGTGATACTATAAGACTAAGAGTTAGGGAGTATCGTAAATCTTTTAAGATTTAAAACTGGCAAAGGGCATAGAGAAGTGGTTAGTGAGTGTAAATGGACTGAAACATTACCAACAATGTTTAGCAGGTAATACTAAGTATCATACAGGAAATCTATGATCAGAAAAAGATGATCCCACTCAGATGAATTGTGAGAGAACAGCTGAATAAAAGTCCTGCAGAGAAGAGCCATGTTGGCTAGGAGAGAAGAACAGAGATATCACAGGGTGTGGGAAAGGGTTGTCTTAATATGTGTCAACTTGGCTTAATTTGGAAGCTGGGGACTGATTCACTTTATCTACAGACTCTTTTAAGTAAATGATTTTGTCCAGGTTCCTATCTTAAAGGTACAGAGCTGTGTCATTTTGATCTTAGTGCAGATAATTTCAGAGGGAAACAAAAACCACATAATTAAAGTTAAGCACGAAGAAATGTCACTATGTTTCTTATTAAACACTTGCTCATTATCTTCTAAATTTTGCTTTCACTTTTTTTCTTCCATTTTATGGTGTAACATACAATGCTTCACCCCAAAATGGCAAAATCTAAACATAAAATTCTTGCCCTCCTCAGATTAAACTTTCTTTTCTCAGCCTAGTTCTGAAACCATAATTAAGTGAACTATGTCAACACTCTAGGAAAGGATATATTTTTTCCTCAGTAACTTGGCTATACTATATCCCCCATTAAGATAGTTTCTCTACTCTCTCACCCCATTTGTGATTGTATAGATCACCCTAAAAACAGAATCTAGTATAGAGTATCCAATTAAATGCCTTTTCATTCATTTATTCCTACAAATGGGCTCTTGGCAAAGGCTCATTCAAAAATATTAATAAAAAAAAAATCTCATTAATTACATCTAGCCCTAGAGTACAAAGACTCCTTGCTGAATAAATTAACATTTAGGTAAGATTTACAAACTTTACATAAGCGAAGTATTATTGATATCATTTACAGATGAGGGAGAAAAAAGATCAGAATATCCCAAAGCTAATATAAAAGATAGAATTTGAACTTAATTCGAAGTCTTGAGTTTATTCCACCACTACATAGAGCTGTCAATACAGGAACACAAACAGTCCTGAGGCAGTCTGCTTTAAGCAGCAAATCGATAAAGACCCCAATCCTACCTAGCCTCCAGCTATACTCTCCACACAGCCAGAGCTATTATCTCAGTGTGGAAGAGAAAGTCAACAAATATTTAAATATTTTCCATGTACCAATGCAATATAACGAGCAATAAAGATATGACAAAAAAAAAAAAAAATCAAAATATTCCTATCCTTAAAGAACTTCATATAAAAATTAGGTATAAACGCACAGTAGCCTTAACAACAAAGGCCTCAGTACCAGAGGATCAGGAAAGGCTTTCTATAAAGGGTGATATCTGAGCTAGGAAAGAGGAATCCTAAGGGGGGAGTTAAGGAATGAGGATTTCAGGCACTGAAATAATAGCAAGTAGTACCATACAGCTAGACTTGAGTCAGGAATATCTGAATTTAAATTCTGTCTCTCTATGACCCTTCCTTCTCTCTTAGCTTCTTCATCTGTAAAATGAGGATAACAACAGCATCTATCAACAAGAATTGCTATGAAGGATGAAATGAGATAGTGTAAAACACTTTGCAAACCATAGAAATGCTAGCTATTTATTGTTGCTGGATTGTACTATGCAAAAGGAGAATAATATACAAGAAAGTAAAGACAGGAAAGGGTAAATTGAGAACTTCAAATGCCAAACACAGGAGTTTATTTGAACTTACGAGTAGTAAAAGGAAACCACTGAATTTTATTGGTCAGATCTTTGCTTTAAACACTTTGGTAAGACTGGAAAGGCAAAATGAATTGGGGAATGAAAGAAGGAAACTAGATAAGGGAATAATGCTATAAGAAAAATTACATTTAAATGTAGAATAACACAAATTAAAAGTTATATCAAGTCCACTAATGACTTATTTAATCAAGGCATAAATACAAATAACTTAACCAAAGTTAAGCAAAGCAAATATTCTAGCCAATCTGATAGGTCCAAGCTAGAAAGTCTTTTGAGAATGTGGTTCAGCAATGGATTATTTGCCTTATGTGTTCTTTATAACACTACCAGGTCCTCAGAAACTCAAAAGATACTCTTTATTAAGGAAAAAAAGATCCATAATGTTGAAGTGAGACAAATTAAATATAATCAAAGAACAATGCAGAATTTAATTTTAAAAATTCAAGCCAAGTTTGAATTAGGTAATTTCTTTAATCTTTCTAAATACAGGTAGCCATCAAGCCAATTATATGTACTCATTGCCACTTACAGCAAATAGGCAATGTAGAACTCATGTATCAGTCAGCTTTCTGATGTGTTTTAGGTAAGGCTTTCTCTAGCTTGACTCTTGGTCAGGCCCAAATCTCAGCTCCTCTTCTAGGCCATCTCACATCACTGCTCCCAAACAATAAAATTGATAGCTTGGGGCTAATGGCACAAAAGTAGTAAAAGGACATTTTTTTTAAAAGTAGAGGAGAAATAAAAAGGGTAGGTGACCATGAGAGAATGTCCTGTGCCTAAAGACTGATAGGTTAGTGTGGCTGAAGGAGTTTGAAAAATGTTTTAAGTGGCTACTTGGAGGACAACACTTTTGTTTTTGGTGTATTTCTATTGTGCCCTATTATTAGGAAAATATTAATCTTATGATCCTAAATCCATATTTTAAAAATGCTCTAAAGCAGTACTGTTAAGTCATTTCAATTGTATTGGACAATTCATGACTCCAGGGGTTTTCTTGGCATTTTCTTCTCTAGCTCACCTTACAGATGAGGAAATGAGGCAAACTGGATTAAGTGACTTGCCCAAGGTCACAAAGCTAGTAAGTGTCAAAATCTGGATTTGATTTCATGAAGTCTTCCTGACCACAAATTCAGTGTTCTAACTACTGTGCCACCTACATGATCCAAGGTACTATTACTTTAATCATATTTTTACTCCACTATTTGGTCATGCTGGTAGTGCAGTGGATAGAGCACCAGCCTTGAAGTCAGGAGAACCTGAGTTCAAATCTAGTCTCAGACAATAGTCTTAGCTGTGTGACCCTGGTTAAATCATTTAACTCCAAATGCCTCAGCTAAAAAAATAAAAAAAATAAAAAAAATAAAAAAAAGACTTATGGTCACATGTGTAACATTAAATTGCTTCTTCCTTCAACTGGAAAAAAGGGTGAGAATTTTTTTTTAATTGTCAAATTGTTTTTACACGTAATTGGGAAAAACTAACAAAAACTATAGGAAGACTTAAGGTAAAGACTTTGTTTTACAGATATAAGATCAAATTTAACAAATATTTCAAAAGAAGTACCTTGATTATGTGCAAGGCCCTGGGAAAACAAAGATAAATAGAAAGAAATAGTACCTGCCCCTAAAGAAAGAAGCTTACATACAGATATAACAGATACCTAACAAATAGATACCAAGTAATTTGAATAGGGAAACAAAGTGCTCATAACTAGAAGATAAGGACAATTTCCAAGTAGAAAATGACTCCTAAATTGTACATTAAAGACTATCAAGCAGAGAGAAAGGAGTGTATATAACCTGGCCACATGGAACTTTTTAGGCAAAGACAGTCAGGAAATAAAATGTTATTTCTAAGAGCAGGTAGAGCAAGCCAGTTTGATTTAGAGATAGTATGAAGGACATATCAAAGAGAGCTAACCAAGAAGTAATTTAAATGTCAGAAGAGGATTTTCTATTTCTTCAAGGAAAAAAAAGGAGTCCAAAAATGTTGTAACAAGGTTATTCTGTTTTAGGAGTGCTGATTTATATAGGAAACAGTTTGGGAAAGGAAAAGCCTGTAGAAAAGGAAACCAATTAGGTTATTGCAAATATTCTAAGATATGGGACAAAGGATAAGGGAGTGGAGAGATGTGAGAGATACCGCAGAGAAGTTTAAAACATTAGGAATAAATGAAAATTAAAGGAAAGGAAATGAATCAAACATAATGTTGTGAATTTGCATGTCAACAGAGAGATCCTGGTGTAGTAAATAGTAAATTCAATGCTATATAGGTTAGACTATCGATTCAAATCAAAGTTTTGAGACAAATACCATTAAGTAGTAGTATATATTACAAAAGCCAAGCTAAAGCAAACTGAAAAGTGCTGAACAATGCTAATGAAATAGCAGTTTAAAAAACCAGAATGTTTCTGCTTTCTGTATACCTGATATATGCAACTGTTGTGTTTGCTTTAGAGTTTAGATTATTAATCTATTAAATAATTTATGATTAAATTATTATTTAAATTATTTGACTAAATGGGAGGAGAGAAATTTTATTAAGAACCTATTATGTGCCAGTTACTGTGCTACAAAGTATTTTACACATATTTTATTTGATAAAGGTAGGTGCTATTAATTATCCCCCTTTTACAGTTGGGCAAGAGGCCTTGCCTAAGATCATAAATCTAATAAGTAGCTGAGATCAGATATAGGTCT
Organism: Sminthopsis crassicaudata; assembly: GCF_048593235.1. Classification (NCBI taxonomy): domain Eukaryota; kingdom Metazoa; phylum Chordata; class Mammalia; order Dasyuromorphia; family Dasyuridae; genus Sminthopsis; species Sminthopsis crassicaudata. Next base: position 291,382,724 of record NC_133617.1, on the reverse strand, counting down.
TTAGACAATAGGTCCAAGGCTCCATCCACTATTTCTCCACTCTTTACCAAGGGGGAGAGGGAAGGGGAAGAGACATCTATGTAACTATATTAACCAATTTTTAAAGTAGTAAAACATAACATAAAACTAAACACTTACGGTTTACTCTAGTAAAGAACCATATTCCTTGAGACAATCTCTTGCCTCAACAAGTATACTATGAGATTGAAGTAGGCAGCAGTTAATCACTAGCTCTGTCTTACCCTCTCTAACATATTTAGCCACAGAAGACTGAGGAATGGAGAGGGCGTGGCAAAACCTAACCAAGATAATTTCACTTCTGTCTAAAATTAATGCAGCTTCTCTAATTTTTTAAAATTTTCTTATTTATTGATTTAATTTTAAAAACTGAGTTCCAAATTCTCTTTAATGTTTCTCATATTCATCTAGAAAGCAATAACTATATGTGAAATGTTGCACTCCAAAAGGAAAAGAAATTTATATATAGAGAGAGACCATCCAAACAATATTGCTGTTACTGTATATAATAATTGCCTGCTTCTGCTCACTTTAAATAGGTTTTCCCAGGTTAATATTCTGTCATAATCATATTCTACAACATGTTTAGCTATTTATTCCAACTGATGGGCATCTCCCTTCAATTTCCAATTCTTTCCCACCACAAAAAGAACTGCTATAAATATTTTTGTACATAGTTATTTTCCTTTTTATTTTATATTTTTAGTGATATTGCTGGGTCAAAAAGTAAACAACTTTATAGCTCTTTGGCATAGTTCCAAAACATTCTTAAGAATGGTTACACCAATTCACAATTCCAGTAACAGTGTGCATCAGTGTCCCTGTTTTTACTCATTCCCTCCATCGTGCCTTTTTCCTGCTGTGTTAACCCATCTGATGGATGTGAGGTGGTTATTTCAAGAGTTGTTTTAATTTGCATTTTTCTAATCAATATTGATAGAGCACTTTTTATATCTTTTTATAATGCTAGATAGCTTTGTACCTTTTATTTTACAAATACCTATTTGTCCACTAAAATACCTTTAAACTAACTTTATAAACAAAAATTCTATTTTTTAAAGTTTTAAAATAAAACCCCCTTTTCATTAACCTAAGAGGTAGAGCTTAATCTAAAAATGTTCCACCTCTACTGTAATAAGTAAAAAAATTTAAGAGCAGTTTATAGAGAAAGCCAATTTGTAAAATTCCAAATCCTCAGATTTCTATATCAATAATTCATCTGTAATTATTCTCTCAAATATAACATCAAGGTATATTTTAACTATAATTAGGAAATCTTAGAATTAATTCCAAAAATTCCAGTCTTTAAATAAAGACACTAAAACTTTTCTATTTTTAATGCCTATAATGTCCCCCTAAAGATACACCTCCTCAAGGTACATTTTTTTCCTGGTTAGCGCCTACAGAGATAAAAAAAAAAAAAAAAAAAGAGTAGCAAGTAAAATTCACTGATTTGTCAATCTATCTACTAAAAAGATAATGTTCCTAAAAAGAATATAGTCTCATTTGGAAGCCATGTCTGAAATTTATATTCAATTATGGAAGCCACATTCTAAGAATACTGACAGGAACATGAGATAAAAAGAATCCTAAATATGGTGCCCCAAAGCCTAGCTTCCTATCCTGCTCAGTGGCCTGGATATCTGTCTGAAATTGAGGGGCCAAAAATTTCCAGCTATATGGAAGTTTAAAGAACATATAGTGGAACCCCCTCATTATTTAACAGATGTAACAAAATGCCCTGATCAAAGTTACATAGGAAAATAAGAGGCAGAATCTGAAATTTATCCCAGACCTTCCTCCAAATTCATCATTTTTTCCAGGTAAATGAAACTCGTTAGGTCCCTGTCAGCTCAAATCTATGCTACTAAGAATCTAGTTAACTTTCAAACTTACAACTATCAGTTTGAAAACTATTTTGGAATTAGGTACAGGATAACAGAGGATGGAAATAATTGTAACCCCAGTTATACCTATTTAAGAACCAAATGTAGGAATTAATGCTATTTAGCATCAATTGATAAATTGATAAACTGAAAGAAATCATGTGGAAGAACAAATTTTTTGCTTATTGCTTCAAAAGGCATTGGAAAAAGAAAGGAGACAAGAGGATTCCAATTCTAATCTTCTGTCCCTAAGCAAGTCTCTGACTCACTGGGCTCAGTTTACGATTCTTTGATCTTCATCTAAAAAATATATATGTACGGGACAATGAGATCAGATCACATCTAAGATTCATCTAAATTTAACCATTTAACAGAAAGCCAGTAATAACAAAAAATTCTAATAGCTATCATTTAACACTTATTTTATTTGACCTTCATAAAAGATGTTACCATTGTTGCTACTCCTACTTCACAGATTTAGAGGTTAAATAGATTGCCCACAGTTTATAAGCACTAGAATATCCAGCTCTTCCCTTATTTCAAGTCCAACTTTTTTGAAAACATTTGGCACAATGTTTGACAGAAGAAGTGATATAAATGCTTACTGACATCATCAATACCAGTAAAGTAATTTTTCTATCTTTCTACCTATTAATATACTTCTAATTGTCAAGACTGCCTATATTATTAGAAGCTGGTGGAAAAAATTCACTTTCTTTTGAAAAAAGAACAAAAACCTATCAAAATAGCACCTAAAAATTAGTTCATACTCTTAACAAAACGGAAAGTTGTAGAGCAGAAAGTATTCCCCTTAAGGAAACTAAAAAGCAAGCCTCTTTACTAACAGAAAGGCAATACTAGTATGGTCACTGCAGGTATGTTAATGTAGTTGCCACTGGCAACCAGATTTCTCAAGCCTATCACACATGCAGCAAGTCACAATTCTTTGAGGCAACATAAGCATTAAATCATATCTGACAGTGGTGGACAACTCTGAGGAATACATAGGAAACCTCAAAGCCACTGGGCTGCTTCTTCAAATAAACCGGAATTAGGAACAGATAGTATTGCAAAGGAAACTCAACCAAAAATCTTTCTATAGAAAGGCTTTGCTGCTCTTGCTTCACCTCACAAGTCTCTTTCCCTCCCAAAAGGAATAAAAATCCCATGGGCAAGAAAATGTTGCCCATGTTGCCCTAAAAGTTTCAAGTCTAAGACATATCTTGGAGGAAAAAAAAAAAAAAAAGAGTAGGAGAGACATCTTGCTCTTTTAATTCTGAGTACTGAATTTAAACAAACTCAATTTAGTTTATAACCTTTCCTATCATATATACCACAGTTAACAAATTTCTAAAGTGGACTAAGGATAATGAAGTAATTTCAACAGAAAAGTAAAATTATTTATATTAGTTGTTAAATATGTATTTAGCATTGGCTGATAGCTCTGGATCAAGTTGGAGTTTAACTAAGGGACATCCAAAACTCAATATAAACTACTATTTTTACTTCCATACTCAACTGTCTAAAAGCACAAAACAAAAAGAGAGGAAAGTGAGGTCAGTCTTTCTAGAATACTTTTAAAAATACTTAACTGCCAAAATTCAGAAATCCACAGAATTATAAGATAGTTACCTGGCTCTTCCTTAATAAATTGCAAATCCTCCTCTTGGTAAGAAGCAGATGTCTGCATCACTGAGCAATCTTCCAAGTTCTCTTCATTATTAGGTGGTATATTATAAATAAATCTTTTTGTAGTTTGGTTTTTTCTCCTTGCTTTGCCAGTTTCTTGAATTCCTTGTGATCCCATGTCATTCCAAACAAATACTTTTGATTGACCATGGGATTCACTCTCAGCCGTTTCAGGTGAACTATCCTGGACCCAACTACAGTCATTCATTTGGTAGTTTTCTATTTGGCCCTCATCAATACTGCAACCATCATTTTCACTTTTTATACTACTTGCCAAATTCGTAAGATTTCGAGTTGCCCAAAATCTGGCAACCTTCTGATCTCTTGATGAAGGCAGACCATCTCTACTAATAGATCTTCGGTTATAGTCCACAACTACAGACTCTGGAGCTTCTGATTTTATGCTTATATTTAAGGCATCTTTAATAAAATTGCGGCAAGATTGAACAACTTCAGTCATCTGAAGGTAGCTGGCCACTGACATTACTTCAATGGCATTTTGGCTAGTAAGCACCAGATTACCAGAATATAAGAAGTCCAAGATGACTGAAAAACCTTGAACTGCAGCAACATCTAAATGGGTAACAGTGGTTTGGTTACGGTTTTCTTTATTTGGAAGGTTTTCTTTGTTTGTAAAGCAATATAGAGTCTTGAAATAACGGCTGCCTGCAACCAGGATGTTCTTGTGAGCTCTGAAAACTCGTCCGCTCACCACAATGTCGACATCACAAAGAATGCCTTTCTTCCTCTGCTCATTCAGTTCTTGAAGAAGTTGATAACAGTAAGAGTTCTCATTTGGCCGACTGTTATAATCACAGTATCCCTCTTCATTAGTTGATTCTGATGGTATGCCTTCTGATTCCTGTAATTAGAAAAACAAATATGAATGAGATTAATTTCCTAAAGTTGCAATGCTACCCTAAATAAAATGAATAATTTGCAGTATTGCTAATCTTTAAGAAAAACTGACCAACTTGTTCATAGTAACCACACTTGGGAAGTGGAGTGGAAATTCAGAAGGAAGTGAGGAAGAAATGGGGAAAAAAAAAAAAAGACATTCTCTCCCTAAGGAAAAAAATAAAATCCGAGTTCCAATATTCCTAATAACACTGAATATGGGCCCAATTTCAGGAAACTACTAGAAAGGAGCATATCAAGCTTCAGATACAGTAGGGCATTTTAAGGAACTCAATTCATGATTCTAAATTCTTTTACCATTCACAAAGATTATGAACCAGTTGTCCAAAGGTATCTTTTTTCCATTTCAACATCCCCTCCCCCCATTTTCTTTCCTCAAGGCAATCCTATACAGTAGCTTAAATAGCATTATCCATGTTTTACAGGTGTAGAAACTAAGCTAAGTATCAGAGCTAAAAACCCAACCCAAGAATCCTAACTTTAATCCTAGTATTTTTTTCTATTATACCCACTTGACAAATAGAATTTCTTTATTTTTATTTTTCCCTATTTGTAAACTTGCTTTAATCTGAGAATAAGATTTAAACTTGTATTTCTGGATGAACAGCCAGCACAAATAAACCTTACACTACACCATTTTGAAAATTCTCAGCATTTAGAACAGCATTCTAGTACCTAATTCACAGCTTTTCCTAATTCATAGATATAAAAGAATGAGAAAACTTTCACTGCCTATTATAAATCTTATAAATTCTCATACTGTCAAAGTGGAAAGAAAGAGAATTTAAATCAGAACAGAAGTGGGTTCAAAATCTCATGTATCCAGTCAAATCACAGTTGAGTTTCGGTTGCCTCATCTAACAGGAATATCTGTAGTACTTGCTACAGATAAGTCAGATAATATTAAGTATTTTTATAACTCCTTCAAGTACTATATAATATAGATTGATGTACTTAAAAATCTTGAAATCAATAATTCTTAGCTTCAGTTAAAAACTTTTGCATAGCTTTTGGTAAAACTGACTTCCCAAAAAAATACAACTTTACTCATAAGAATTCATCTTCTTTTTCAAAAAGAAATATATTTTTTTGAACTGGAAAGATGATGAGGAAAGCAATGTTACCAATCCATAAAGGCTGGCCTTGCAATCACAGATTAGCAGAATGACTAGAAGGGACAATCACTGGAACTCTCAGCACCTCTAGCAAGTGCCCAAGACTCCAAGTTAAAAGATGAGTAGTGACTATGCAAAGGTGGAGAGAGCCCTCACTCACCAAACAAGTTTTTTATATACTAAGACCTGACCCCCACCACCTTCCAAAAAATTTTGGGTAAAGAAGAACATGAGTTCTAGCATTTGTTCTATGCTCTACATATAAAGGCAAGAATTACTGTCATTCACAGATTTTAAAAAGTTGTGCCATATATTTTGGCACATCAAATATAGACACAAAGGAAAGTATTCCTGAAGTAAAATTAATTTTTTTCATTATTTGGAATAGTTGGTTATCAAAACAGTTTTAAAGAAGTTTTCATTGCTTTTGTGTTCAATACCTCCTACTCACATTTGAATAGTAGCACTGTGCCATATGTTTGTTATTAGCAGCTGTTAAACATGCCCTTCAATTGAAGCTTGTCAAGTCAAGATGTGTACTCTTGAGGACAAAAACTGGAAGTGCTTTTCCTTTAAATCACGTGTCCCCAAAGAGAAATTTGAGGATTATATTAAAAGCAAGAATCAGCAATTACATAGCACTATTAAAAAGTGACAACATTACTTAATAAAAAGAGCACAAATTATCAAATTCTTGATGGAACCTAGAAGAAATTAGAAAATAGACCAATAAATTTTAAAAGGTCAACCAAGCTTTATATTTGTTTTTCATAAAAATTCATGTTAAGGGGTAAATTCTGAGTAGGAGGATTCTTCTTTGGCCTAAAGTCATCAGTAGGCAGAAGTGGGATTGTGAAAATTTTAAGCACAAATATGCCCATGATTAGCCTGTTTCAAGTTCCAAAATAGTTAAAAGAAAAGTTTACCTAAATATTAAAATTAGATGAATAAGAGCAATGTGAAGACTCAGTTCAGGACTTTCACAAGTGGGCAGAGTATTAGTTTGTAACTTTCTGAGACAAGTATAGTCATGAAAAGAACTAAAAGGAACAGAGAATCAACCCCCACTTTTAATATCTATAATATTTCTTACATGTGGTGATCCCGCCTCTGCCAGAACACCACCAGTGCCAAGGATAAGAATAAAGATTACTGAAGTTAAGAGATTAGGTTAATTTATTTGCCTGAAGCCACATAGAAACATTTTGCAATGCCCTTTCACAAGCTTCAAATCCAATGCTATTTCCAATAAATTTTTAGATAACTCAAATTGTTATAAAGTTCCTCTCTATACTGAACTGAAATCTCTATCTCTTTGCAACTTTTTCACCCAACTGGTTCTATTTCTACTCTGAAATTAAGCAGGTTTGTCCTAATAGTCCTCTTGTGGCTTGTTTTTGCTTTTTAAAAGCACACAAAGTTCTGTGAAAAGATCAACTAATTTAAAGATCCATTTTTAGAAAATTGTGTTAGTTAATTTAAGAAAACCTAGGTTCCTAAAGTTTGTGACCTTATGAGGCCCCTCACAATCAGTCTAATATTTATTCTTATTTTAACGTGGTACTCCAATTAGTAGTTTTGAAATCTGAAAGTAATCACAAGAAACTACAAAGAGTTGCTATTTATGGTAGAAAGACAAGTTTGGGATGTACTTGACTGATCTTGGGCTTTCATTTAGTCTCAATTTTTTCATCTATAAAGGATGTTGGACTACATAAAACTTAAAATTCTAGATGTAAGACTTCTTAGGAAATGGCTTGATGTGGAATTAGACCTTTCTATATTTGTTTTGTAATTCTTTAATTTATTGGGCAAATAAATTATTTTGCCTTTCCCATCTGGGGGTCTCGTTCAACAGTAAAATGAGGACAATAATACTTGCTTAATCTAACTCACAGTACTGTAGAAAAAGAACATTATAAACTCTTAAGCATTATGTAAGTTGAAAGTACTATCAATTACCTACCCTCACAGGGTTGGTATAAAAATCAAATGAGATAATACAAGTAACTTAGAATCGTTACAGAATATCACTAGCTATAACCAACTATATATTTTGCCCTATTTTTTGCTTTAAAAATCTAATTTAAACTTTTATCTATTATTACGTTTGTTGACTGGGAGTAACCGGAGGAAGAAATAGCCAATGGTAAAAAAAAAAAAAAAAAAATCTAACAGAGTTCCTACAACTCACCCACTTAAAAACATCTTAATAAAACTAAAAACTGATAATAAATGATAATAAAACTAAAACCTGAGAATGCATATGAAAGGAAAAGAAATAATTCCCTAAGAATGTTACATAAACAAAACAATCTACAGCAGCAATCTGAAGAAACACATACACACACCCTACTCTGAAACTAAACTGTGTGCATGCTGTACTTATGCCCCCTCCCCCCCCAATGTCTTGAAAACAGATGCTATACAAGAAATTCGGTTCTGCACCCATATATTGTATCTAGGATATACTATAGCACATTTAACATATATGGGGCATCTAGGGGAGGGAGTGGAGGGAAGGAGGGGAAAATTCGGAACAGAAGTGAGTGCAAGGGATAATGTTGTAAAAAATTACCCATGTATATATGTACTGTCAAAAAAAATTATAATTATAAAATTAACTTAAAAAGATAATTAAAAAAAATAAAGAAAAAGAAAACAGGTGCTATGAGGCTAACCAGCTATATATTACTATTTTTCTGCAACAAAACCATAAAGTGGCTTTTGATTCCTAACTGATCAAAACTAAAATTTCACGACCATCCAAAAACCCCAAGATCACATCATTCCAACTGTTTACCCAATTTGTATCCAGATAATTTGGTCAACAAAGTAGAAAGATCAAAAATTCTACTCCCCCCCCCCCCAAAAAAAAATTCTGGCTAAAATAAAATTTAGGTTAGATTCAGCTTCCTCCTACAAAGGAAGGTGAATCCAAATAGCAAAACTGAGTTTTTGTTTTCTTTTCTCTTCCTACAAACTAATGGTAGTGATGTCCAGGAAAATACTTAAAATATGGAGTGATATAAAGTAGATCTAAACCCTGAAAAATGAGTGACACTAAATAATCAAGGAAAGATTTTATGACATTTTCTACCAAGTAAGCTTAAATCATTTCTAAGGCAAAAAATTTATATATCTATATCTGTGTGTATGTTTTATTATCATATATACACACACATATACTATATATATTTAGTTAAGAGACTAAGTCTATAACAAAAACATCAAGACTGTTTTAAGTTCACTGAAAATAAGTTTAAGCAAGCCTACCAGCACAATTGACTTCTCACAAATGCTGAGGAATTCACTTATTTGATGGCAAACTTTAATAGGTATTATTTACACTTGCCAAAGAATAACTTCAGACTACATATCCCAAGTTAAACTATGAAACAAACAACATTTTAAAAGATTCCTTTTTATAAATAACAAGATACTTTTATTCTCAACCTAGATTTCTAAAAAGCATAAGCATATTTGATATGTATAGTAATAGAATATAGACCCTTTTAAAAATCATAACTGAAGACACCCTTTGGTTTTAACTGTTAACAAGTAATAATTAAATGGATTTATGAATTCCCCCAAATCAGACAAAGTATACTGCATAGTATAGTATGTCATAGTGTATATGGGGTATCATTTGATGACCAGAGAGGCCAAATAACTTGCCTAAGATCAGTGCTACTTAATGGTACCTCTCTCAATTAGAAGGAGTCCTTTCTACACTACACAGCTATAAAATAAACACCACTTACACATACAGAAATTATTCTAATTCTAATATTTCAAAAATTCAAAAAAATTAACTGGAGAAATGTTTCAATCTAAGTTAGAAGCCAGGAGATGTTTTATCATGCATGTCCCTATCACCTGTATCTTCCAATGCCTTACTATAAACTTGAAGGCAGCAGAGACGTGAGTAGAATTAATAACAGGAAAGATTGCTATAATAAAAAATTACTTCAGTTTGAAGAAATACATAAACATGACGTGGGGGCTAGAGAATTTAGATAGTCAAATTGGCTTTAAGCAAGCTACAACTTTTAACTATTTCTCCCTCTTACTCCCTGGGTAAGGATCTTGGTTTCAAATTTGTACATTTCAAGTGTTGGGAACCATTTATGACAAATGAAAGAGAAAAACTGATGTTTGAAGCAAAGCAGATATATTCAGCTCAGATTCTGATGTAATATCAACAAAAGCAAATAGAATAATCACTAGTCTGATCTGTCAATTAAATGTCTGAAAAACTAACTAAATTTAGGTGTTTTGTCATTACTTATAATAAAAACAAACAAAAACTGCCTTAATTTCCACTTTCAAAATCTTCAAATTAAAAAACTTACCTCAGTTATACAATTAAAAACTTTCCCCTATTTTCAAACACAATCATCTTATCTCAAATTAAATCCTTCAAATACATACTAAGAATTAATTTTGACCTTTATTAAAATAAAGTCACCTATGGACAAGCACAATACTGCAAGCAAATAATGTGAAGGAATGGAAAAACTACTCAGAAGTTTAGGATAAGCCAATTTAAACACCTGGAAATACCTGGAGTAACATGAACAGACTCAGACCTCCCGCAATAACCAGTTCTCACTTTTGACTATGGTACTGTCTTATAAAGAAGCAATTAGCAGCCCAATTTTGCATTTAACCTAAAATAATGGTGTGAAACCTGTCAGAAGTTTGCAATTTGTTAACAATAAATTATTTAGATGAATTCTGACAGTCCAAGCAGTCTTTAGGCATGAGTAAAATTTGTCCTATAAAGGGGCAACATTCCCTGGTTCTGGTACAGGAATAAAATAGGTCACAACCAGAAGGAATCAAGAGTAAGATAAGGAAGCACTAATTCAAGACTGATAAGACTATACCCCCCAAAAGTACAAGCTATGGAAAACAAAGTACTAAGAATGCATTGTACTCAAGAACAATACAGAGCTACATACAACCTACCACACAAACGTGTGGTACATAAAGTATGCCAAAATGTAAATGTATGAACTCCCAAGATCTTAAAAGAGTGAAAAATAGCATCTAGTTCAGAGGGTTGGTCCAAGGGTTTAACTTTTTGGGGGGGGGGAGCGTGGGGGGAAGGGGTCACAGATCCCTTTCAAAATGTTAAGGCTATAAAATAGCATTTCAAGCAAACAAAGACTTAAATTAGTTTTCAAATTACTAGTTCCCAGAGCCTGTCAAGAACTCCTGATTTAGCTCAATCCCATCATTTTATAAATGAAGACTAAGATCCAGAAAGATTCAGTGATTTGCCCAAGGTTACAAAAGGTAAAGTACCAGAGACCAAAATTTGAACCTTCCTTTCCCTATCTCCAAATTGAATTCTGTACCATATCAATTATAAAACAACAACAACAACAACAACAACTTTAATTTTGAAGTACTAGACTAGGAGAGTTAGGAGATCCGATATTAGTTTTCTGATTCTGAGCTTCGTGATCTTGAGCAGATCATTTGGGCTTAACTTCAGTTAAATAAAGAAATTGAACAATATTTTCTATAGTCTAATAAGGCCTCTTAATAAAAAAGAATGAAACAAATAAATAAAAAGGAATGAATTCCAAAGTCTTGATTCTATACAGAGGCTCAGAGATATCTCTTAGCCAACTAATATTTATGTCATTATATGTCATTGTCTCTTGGTAAAAAGCTTAGTAACGCTATTTATTAGGCTACACTAACTTATTTGGTTACTTAAGACTACACATTAAGTTGAAATTTTTACTTCTGATTAACTCCTGTGCTGTTATCATTAAGAACCTGAGAAACTGCAAAATGAGATCTCTGAATCACTTCAATTCACTGCACTGACGTGAATAAATACATCTGAGACTACATCTGTATAATTTAGTGACGTTGTAACAACTGCCTCTAAAGATGAAGCCTACCTACTAAGTGAAACACATGTGTTCCACCAAATCCTCAAACCAGCTTAGCTTCAAGCTGGATAAGATCATGATGACATGCCTGAACTTCAAATGTCTATACTATATATGTTTTGACTCCTGTAATAATTTCATGCAGCTCAATGCCACCACAAAACTGGTCTAACCTTGAGTTATGTCACATTAGCAAATTATTAATTACTTTGGAAACGAAAACGTTGAAGTCAATAGCCTGGTGTAAATATTGTTGTATCTGTTCATACCATTCAACACGGATATCTAATATAGGCAACCTTCAAACGCTATTTTAAGTTTAAGAAAAAGAACATCGCCCAGAGATAAAGCCTGTAAACAAGATTTCTTTAAAGCAAAGGAGATGAGTGGGGAAAAAAATTCACTAGTCAGAAACAAAGTGCTTTAGTTGAAAGAACTCCTAATGCCATCTGTTCAAATTATCCGGAATATACAAAAAATTACTGAAAGGAACATCCTAAAAGTAGAAGGCTATCATTTCCAAATCGGTTACTAATATTCAGACATGGCTCAGCATTCAATCTTAACAATAGTCAGGAGCCATAAAGTCACTGGTATATTTTAAGTGGGTAGTCAGTACTGATAAACTTAGATGAATAGAAATTGCAATCTTTTAAGTGAGAAACTGCAACCTTTAAAGTGCCTAAGGAAACCTAATCTTGATTCAATCAGATAAGATATAGCAAAGCAATCTGCTTATTAGTCACAGAAGGTAAAACTAGTCTTTAACGCTAATTCTGCACAACAATTAGAATAGTCAGTCACCCAAAGATTTCAAAAACTATTCCCCAACACTGCTCCCCCGAACCCCCAGCCCAAAATGGTTCCCCCTCAAAGCTTACAATTAGAAAGACCCTTACATGGAAAAAGGGGAGTTCCTGGGGAGAATAAGCCTTCCTGGATTAAAGGGTCCGGAAAAGTAGAGGATATGTACCTGCGTGTTGGATTCGTGGAGGTCTGTGCTCGGCGGAGAGATGGTGCCTGAGAAGGAGGGCTCTCTTGTAGTTACGAGTCCCCCTCGAAAGCTCATCGTGGCCCACTAGGGGCAAGTCCCCACTGCCCCCATCCTCGGGAGTCTTTTGGCACCAGGAGCAGGACATGAGGCCAGTGTCCTGGCAATATTGCAGCCAGGAAAACTCCTTCAGCCAGGAGGTTTGGAAAGAACAGTGCAGTTTCTGCAGGAGGGACTTGGGCCGGGCCAGCGGGAAGTGCTGGACGCTCTCTCCTTCCCCGGCTCCCACGCTGCTGCCCTCCGCCTCATCCCCCCCATCGCCTCCCGACCGCCTGCTGCTGCTGCAGCTGCCGCCTTCCGCCCCGCTGCCGTCGCCCAGACTCGCCCCCTCCTCCTCGTCCTCGCTGCTGTCGCTCAGGGACGCCCCGTCCTGCACCAACTCTTTCCCCTCCAGCACATCCAGCTCGAGGTCCTCGTCCGCCGTCCCCCGCCCATTGAAGTGCCTCGGGGGCCACGCAGAGGCCTCCGCGCTGCCGCCGCTGCCATTGTTACTGAGACCCCCACCACCGCCTCCACGAAAGGCCAGAGTCCGGCGGTTCCTCTCGGGGATCATGGGGCCCCCGGCGCCGCCGCCGCCGCTGCTGCCGCCGCCGCCGCCACCGCCCAGCGAGGCGGGGCCGCCCCCGTCCTGCGCGAGAAGCAGGTCCTTCCCTTCCTCAGCGGCGGCGGCGGCGGCGGCGGCAGGGGCAGGAGCGGCCGTGGCGGCGGCGGCCTCCAGGTCTTCGGGTTCCAGGCCCTCCAGTTCCACTTCCTCGTCCGCCCCCCGCCCATTGAGCTGCTGTTGCTGCCGCGGTTGTTGCTGTAGCGGCCAGGCCGAGGCCTCTCCGCCGCCACCGTTATTGTTCGTGGAGCCGCCGCCGCTGCTGCTGGCGGTGACCAGCCCGCCTCCTCGGAACGCCAGCGTCCTGCGGTTCATCTCAGCGAACATGGCGCGCGCCGCCGCAGCCGCCCGGTGCCCCCGGCTCGCGCCCGGTCTCGAGCTCCGTCTCGCGCTCGCTCCGTGCCCCCGTCTCGCGCGCTCCCTCTCTTTGCCTCCCCCCCCCTCCTCCTCCTCTTCCTCCTCCTCCTCCTCCTCCTTCTCCCCCGCCCCCCTCCCACCCACCCACCCACCCCCTACCCCCGCCCCTCACGCCCGGGTCTCGCGCTCCTCTTCTCTCCCCCCTCCCTTCCCTCCGGTCTCGCGCTCACGGTCCCTCTCACGCGTCTGGCGCTCGCCTGGCTTCTTCCTTGGGCCGTTCTCCTCCTCCGCCCCCCTCCGTGGCGATTTCGAAAAGCGCTTCGCGGGAAAGGTTAGGGGGCGGGGGGAGGTGGCGGAGGCAGCGGCGGCGGCGGCGGCGGCGACGGTGGTGGTGGCGGCGGCGGTGAAGGAGGAGGCAGTCGGGGGTGCGTGGGGCCTTCAAAGTTGAGAGGCGGAGAGTAAGGAGACCCTCCCTTGCCCTCTTCCGCACGCTAGAGAAAAGAGAGAGCCTTCTCCCGGGGCGCACGAGTCCGGACCCCGCCGCCAGCCTCCGGAGCCGAGAGGACCCGCGGCGCGCCGGGCGGCCGGCTTCCACCATATAAAAAACCGACAATGAACCCGGCGGAGCGTTTCCGTCCGACCAGGCCCTGGCGGAGGTCGAATGGCAAATGAACAACGGACTGTGCGCCCACAATGCACCGGGGTAGCAGTAACCGCTGGAGGGGGAGAGGGTGGGGGCCGGGCTGGGGAGGGGGGCTGGGCTTGGGGGTGGGGGGGCGCCTGGGGAACGGGAAAGGGGCTGGGCTGGGCCTGTGGGGGGAGCGGAAAGGAAGCCGGACCGGGGGGGTGGGGGTGGGGTAGGGGCGGGGGTGGAGGAGGTGAGTGGGGCGTGGGAGGTGTCACCCAAGAAGGTGAGAGGATTATTGGGGGCTAGAAGGGAAGGGGGCCTGGTCTGTGAGAAGAGGAGAAAGGCCGTGAGGAACAGCTGGCGAGTGTCAGGTTATGGTGTGTTTTCTCCAGACCAGTCGCACCTTCTCGCCCCCGGCTCGCCTGCCTGCAAGCCCATTTTCCTTTTCTCAAGCCGCGAGCTAACCACCATAGGACGAAGTGTTTTGAAAATAAATCTCCTCGTAGGGAGCCGAGTTAAACAGCCTTTCGCTTTTGGCCCGCGGTGGGTGGGAGTACCCTAAGTAACTGAACTTATTTTGGTCCTTTCACAAAGGCTGGACCGGGCGATGAATTTGGAGTGAGATGATTGCACCATGGACACCTCCACTGATGCATTGTGTCTGTGTGTGTCTGCGTGTGAGGGAGTGAGGGAGGCAGCACCCCGGGCCCAAGGCAATAATCATTTCACAGAAATGCACCGCCCCGAGTGTCTTATTGCTGTGATGAAATGGAAATTTAAATAAAAGGTCGAACACGTGCGTTCTCTGGGAAGTATTGACATGGGTGTTACATCACCGGCAGCCAATCAGATAACTCCAGTTGTGTTTATACTTCTACAACCACCTTGTGAGTATTACAGTATGTCATAACGTTATAAATATTAGGCAGGGTTTTCCCCGGAGTGGGGAGGAGTCAGCTTCTACGGTATGTGGCACAGAAGATTTTGCATTTAAGATAACAGTCTGCATTTTAAAAAAAATAACCGCTTGAATGGTTTCACATTACAATAATTCAAAAGTAATTAGAGGGACATATTTGAGATGAAAATAGTTGCCTTAATATAGTATTAGAAAAAGTTTTCCGACTTTTTACTCAATTGAGGAATATCATTATTGTAGGTAAAAGTGCTTGTTTAATGTCTAATGTTTAATAAATCGAACTCCTGTGTTTTTAAATGTGGACTCGTTAATTTCACAAGATATTTTCAAGTAAAATTATTGTTTCAAATATGAAGTTTCTGGGTTTGTTGTTGTTGTTGTTTTTTTTTTTTTTAATCATTTCAAAAAGTTGATGGTTTTACTCTGTTACATTGGCTTAGGGAACTCCCTCTACAAGTATAACTCCTACAACTCTTCTGCTTTAGTATATAATTGTAAGAGTCTTGGCTGGGGCATTGTAAGGTTAATCACTTGTCCTGTGTCATTTAGCTAGTAGTTGCATAGTTGAGATTTGAATAGAAGCCTTTAAAGTTTTAAGTATTTTATTTTTGTAACTGTGAGATTTTTGCCCCATGGCTAATGTACTTTTTTTTTTTTTTGCAATTTAGTTTTTTTGTATCCCCATTAAAAAATAAAACAGCCTTGTATGTTGAAGTAATTATGAAATCTTAGAAAACAATATCATTACAAATTAATTTGCTTACAAATAAAAGATTTACTGAAAGAAATTTTACGATTTAACATTTTTAATTAGCATGTCAATTTCATTGGTTTAGAAAGTCATCTACCAAAAGCAATTTTCATTTAATACAATGCAATTTCAAGTAAAATGTTTAAATGGTATCTACCTTTTTATTTGGCTCACCTGCTGATCAGTAATAAAGATGATTTGGTTAAGTATATAATTTGCGATCGGGGAACTTGAGGGTTTTTTGTTATTTTCCCTTTCTGAATTGGTTAAATAGTCTTTTAGTCTTTGGCATTATCACCATATTCTAGAAATAAACTGTACATTTTAAGACTATCTGATATGTTTCCATTATTTCGGATGGACAACCATTTAGTATATTAATAGTACATTTCTTTTTCCTTTATTAAAAAAAAATTGGCATTTTACAAAGAAATAGATTGTCTTAATTTTTGTGACTTTTGCCCGTTAGTAACTTTTCCAGAGTCAGGTTAATAAGATGAAATTTTGGATTTGTGTTTAGTGTGTTCGATAATGAATTTTCCTTCCCTCCCCCCTAAACAAAAATTTTAGACATCACACAAGATAAGTTTTTCTCTGGCAAAAACAACAAAACTTTGATGTGAATGTTTTTGTAACAGTGCACATTGCCTTCTACCTATTATTGTATTAAACCTGGACATTTTAACTGGTGATATGTGATTATCCAGTTGATAGAATGCAAAATCCCCTATTCCTTAGCATCCAGATAGCTCCCCAACACCTTATACATTGTTTGCATAGAGGTCCAAAAAAGATAACTTAATGTTTGTTCTTCATTTTGGAAGACCATGATGAGGTGATGCCAAGACATGCAAATGAATTGGATTTGGAGGATTGGAGGGAGAGGGCTCTGCGAAGTCACCAGCCACACTCCTCCAGAGCCATCATACTCCTGGCTAAAATACAGTTGGGGCTAGGGGAGATGATTCTGGGTACTATGTGAGAGACCTTGGCCTTTTTTTAAGAAGCTAAGGTCTTTAACAGGTCTCAGTTAGACTGAGTTAATACCCAATCAATGGTTAAAGCTAGGTAAGTAAAGAGCCTGAGAATAGCCTGCTTTACCTATTTTAAAAACAAACAAAAAATCCATCAGGGAAGGAAGACCCTCAGGGTTTTTGGCCTTAACAGAAACCTTTGCTATTAACATTCACTCTGAGCCAATCTGGATCCAAACAATGACTAAGTGGGGCTTGGCCTGGGACCTATTGTTGATCAATCAACTTGAGCTACCGAGTTATTGGAAACAGCCTTTTTGAGTTTGATTTTAGAAAGGATGATAGAAATGGAGCAGAGGAGGGGTGACATGATATACTCAGTATCTTCTATTGAGAGAAATCTGATAAGCAAATGGGGATCCCCTATTCTCTTAAGTGGGCACACAGGAATTTCCCCACTTTTTCCAAATTCCTGCTAGCAAATAGCCTCTCTTCTAACCCTTAACCTACATTTCCTTTTGGGGTTCTACCAGATTAAGGAAATTCCCTCTCTACTGGGGAACCCCAGGAAACTGGGAGAGCCCCACTTTAGATCTAGATGCAAACCACTGGACCCTACTAAAAAAACAATAGGTAGGGTAAATAGTTATGGTTCATTGGATGTTTTTTCTCATTAAACTTGAGTCTGTTTTGTGTGATAATTATTACTCCACTGCTATATAATTTATGTTCATCAGTCACTTGTTTCTGAATACATTTTAAACTGTAAACCTTTTGGAACTACTAGCTCAATGCCTT